>NC_080671.1:259822521-259892521 GCF_030247195.1 Topomyia yanbarensis | reverse complement strand
CTCGACGAACTGAGTCTAATGGGATATGACACTCGGCCCTCCGGGCCGGGATTAGGTTGACGTTTTTCAGAGTGATTGCATAACCTTTCTATATGAGAAAGGCAAAAATGTGCCAAAATCCAAAAAAGTGAATCGTAGTCAAATTTTTTTTCGAGTTTGCATCAAATCTCGACGTTTCATGCACCTTGAACACATTTAGCATCAAAAATAAAAATTCTATTTTTAATTTTTCCTATAGTTTATATGAGAAATTTCTGTGTGGCCGCACTCTGAAACCCGTAATTCCGGAACCAGAATTCCGATCGATCCAAAATTCAATAGCAGCCGATGGGAAGGTTGCACCTTTCATTTGAGACTAAGTCTGGGCAAATCGGTCTAGCCATCTCTGAGAAAAATGAGTGACATTATTTGACACATACGCACATACATACACACACATACACACACACATACATACATACACACACACATACAGACTTTTTCCGATCTCGACGAACTGAGTCGAATGGGATATGACACTCGGCCCTCCGGGCCGGGATTAGGTTGACGTTTTTCAGAGTGATTGCATAACCTTTCTATATGAGAAAGGCAAAAATGTGCCAAAATCCAAAAAAGTGAATCGTAGTCAAATTTTTTTTCGAGTTTGCATCAAATCTCGACGTTTCATGCACCTTGAACACATTTAGCATCAAAAATAAAAGTTCTATTTTTAATTTTTCCTATAGTTTATATGAGAAATTTCTGTGTGGCCGCACTCTGAAACCCGTAATTCCGGAACCAGAATTCCGATCGATCCAAAATTCAATAGCAGCCGATGGGAAGGTTGCACCTTTCATTTGGGACTAAGTTTGGGCAAATCGGTCTAGCCATCTCTGAGAAAAATGAGTGGCATTATTTGACACATACGCACATACATACACACACATACACACACATACACATACACACACATACACACACATACACACACATACATACATACAAAAAAGATGCTCGATCGTTGACGGAGCCTGTGGGGTACCTGGGCAACCCCCACAGTAAGCGTCCCTTACCACGCTAATGCGGAGCTCTGGCGTGGCGGACATATATTTCTCGCGCTACTCGTGGGACTATACATGGAGGTAAATAAAAATAAAAACAAACAGACGGAGGTGCCAAACCCCTTCGCAAGAGGTGGTTTGGCGAGGTCTCCCCCCCGTGGGGAGAGTAGTGGAGCGATGAGTGCTGCATCCGAAAGCACCATTGACCCCCCAGCAGCGGTAGGCAATATCCCTACCAATGCATCGGAGGGGCCAATAGCTGCGATGCGCAAAGTAGCGAAGCAACTCGATTCTATAATCGACTTCGCTAGCGCAAAGCAGAACATAGCCAAGGAGTTGAAGTTGAGCCTCTTGGAGCTCCGGAAAGCTGTTCGTGTCGCAAGACAGGAACAGCAGGCCTATGTTGAGAGGGTGGAATGTCGGGAGAGGCCCGACAGAGAAACCCAGACAGTGGCCTCCAATAGGGAGGAAAGAGAGAAGGTCGATAGAGGTTCACAGACAGTGGCCTTTACCTTCTACGGAGCAGCCACGTCGATCGGAGCAGCGACTGAGTTCCCCTCGAAGGGAAAAGGAAAGGGCAATCGCAAGACGGCATCGAATGCGAAGCGCCCTAGGAAGTCGCCAGGCGAGGGTGCCAAAACCGACACCACTCGGCGTGCAACCGTCAAGGTCAAACGCCGCCTGGGTGAGGTAAGCGAGGGCGAGAGTGACCTCGCTGTGGAGAGCGATGGTACCAGCAACCCGGCACGACCGGGGCAGGGGGGGCTCAAACCCCTGGACGCTGGTTACCAAGAAAAAGCCGGCACCGAAACCGGAGGTACCGCGGCCTGCGAGGAAGGCCAAGGACAGAGGCGAAGCCTTGTGGTTAAAAACCGACAAGGACAAATACGCCGATGTCCTTAAATCGATGAAGGCGGCCGAAAGCCTCTCGGCCCTTGGGCAGGATGTGCGTAGCGTAAGACGCACCAACACGGGAGAGATGCTCCTGGTGCTGAAGCGAGGCGCACAATCAAGTGCAGTATATAAGGCCTTGGCCCAAGAGGTCCTTGGTGAGGGCGCCCAAATCAGGTCGCTAGGTGCGGAAACAACTCTCCAGTGCAAGCACTTGGACGAGTTCGCGACCGCAGAAGACGTCGTCGCAGCCGTCAAGGAGCACTGCGGCGTCACAATCGAGCGGGCCTCTGTGCGATTGAGGGACGGACCCTCTGGCACCCAAGTAGCCTACCTCAGGCTACTGAATGCGGATGCCAAAAATGTAACCGAGAAAGGGAAGCTGAAGATCGGCTGGTCGGTATGCCCTATTAGTATACCCCAGCCGCCTTCAGTGGACAGGTGCTATCGGTGCCTAGAATCCGGCCATAAAGCATACGAATGCAAAGGCATAGATAGGAGCAAGCTATGTCGTCGCTGCGGCGAGGAGGGGCATAAAGAGCGGCGGTGCACTAAGGCATATAAGTGCCTTATCTGCACCGCTAAGAAGCAAGCACATAAACATGCTATGGGCGGACCTTCGTGTCCCTTCGGCGAGTTAAATAAGAAGAAGCCGTGAGAGTCACACAGCTAAATCTTAACCATTGTGCAGCAGCCCAACAGCTGCTGTGGCAGTCGGTCTCGGAGTCGAGGACAGATGTCGCCGTCTTATCAGACCCGTACAGCATCCCTGCCGGCAACGGCAATTGGGTGTCGGACGGGTCTGGGATGGTGGCAATCTGTACAACGGGAAGGTTCCCGGTTCAAGAGGTAATACACCCCTCCGCCGAGGGTGTGGCGATTGCCAAGATCAATGGTGTGTTCTATTGCAGCTGCTACGCCCCACCAAGGTGGCCAATAGAACAGTTCTACCAGATGATCGACAGGCTCTCGTCGGACCTCGTGGGCCGGAAACCGGTAGTAATAGCGGGAGACTTCAACGCTTGGGCAGTGGAGTGGGGCAGCCGCTGTACAAATAGCAGGGGTCAAGCGCTAATGGAAGCGTTTGCGAAACTCGATACTGTGCTAGCTAATGATGGCTCCGCTAGTACATTCCGTAGAAACGGAGTGGAGGCGTGGATTGATTTGACCTTTGCCAGCCCGAGTCTGGCTCCAGGCATGGAATGGAGGGTAGACGAAGGCTACACCCATAGCGATCATTTAGCAATCCGCTTTAAGATCAACTATGGTGTGCAGCATCCGAGGGCGGGAGATCCCTGTCAGGTACGCGGGTGGAAGTCCAATCACTTCGACAGCGAAGCTTTCACCGCGGCCCTGGGACTGGAGGCCAAACCGACAGTCTAAGTGGGGATGCGCTGGTAGCTGTTCTATCACGCGCATGCGACGCCACTATGCCGAGAAAAACACTGCCAAGAAACGGTAGATGCCCGGTATATTGGTGGAGTGCCGAGATTGCAGCTCTACGGTCAGCCTTTCTCAGAGCTAGACGTAGGATGCAAAGAGCTCGCACCGAGGATGCAAGAGAGAACCGCCGTGAAGCGTTTCGAGCTGCGAAATTAGCCCTTAACAAGGCTATTAAAAGCAGCAAGAGAGCGTGTTTCGACAACCTGTGTGAGAGCGCCAACGCGAATCCGTGGGGTGACGCCTACCGGATTGTGATGGCCAAGACCAAAGGGGGCTCCTCACCCCCAGAACGGTCTCCGGACCGGTTGGCAACGATTATCGAAGTACTCTTCCCGTCTCGAGCCACAAGCCCCTGGCCACCTGCACTACGAGACAGTGTGGGCACGGTCGAAATGGTGGCTCCAGTGACGAATGAAGAACTACTCGCAGTGGCTAAATCCCTAGCAATGAACAAAGCTCCAGGGCCGGATGGAGTTCCAAACAACGCTCTCAAGGCAGCGATCATAGCGAACCCGAACATGTTCAGGCTAGCTATGCAGAGATGCCTTGACGAGTGCCGTTTCCCCGATAGATGGAAAAGGCAGAAACTGGTGCTGTTGCCAAAGCCCGGGAAGCCGCCAGGCGACCCATCGGCGTACAGACCAATCTGTCTGATAGACACGACTGGCAAACTGCTTGAGAGGATCATCCTCAACAGGCTCACCCCGTACGCGGAAGGTACGGACGGTCTGTCAAGCAACCAGTTTGGCTTTCGGAAGGGTAAGTCCACAGTGGACGCTCTCAACTCAGTGATAAATACTGCCGAGATAGCGATCCAACGAAAAAGGCGAGGTATTCGATACTGTGCGTTAGTGACACTTGACGTGAAGAACGCATTTAACAGCGCAAGCTGGGATGCCATCGCGCTCTCGATACACCGGCTTAGCCTACCGGTGGGTCTGTACCGGATCCTGAAAAGTTACTTCCAAAACCGCGTACTGATATACGAGACCGATGCCGGTCAGAAAAGGGTTCCGATTACCGCCGGAGTCCCGCAGGGCTCGATCCTAGGCCCGGTGCTATGGAACCTCATGTATGACGGGGTTCTGAGACTGAAGTTCCCTCCTGGGGTCAAGATCGTAACCTTGGAGGTCTACGGGGAGTCAATTCCTGAGGTAGAACTAACCGCAGAACACGCGATTAGCATGGTGGAGGAATGGATGAGCGCGAGAGGCCTGGAGCTCGCTCATCATAAGACGGAGGTAGTTATCGTCAACAACCGCAAGTCGGCACAACATGCAGTTATCCATGTGGGAGAAGTCGCGATCACTTCACAGCGAAGTCTGAAGTCTCTCGGAGTCATTATAGACGACAAGCTGACCTTCGGCAGCCATGTCGACTATACGTGCAAGAGAGCTTCGACTGCTGTTGCGGCACTATCGAGAATGATGTCCAACAGCTCAAAGGTGTGCGCCAGTAGACGTAGGTTACTGGCAGGCGTTGCCGTATCTATCCTCAGGTACGGCGGCCCGTCATGGTCAAGAGCACTGAGGGTAACCAGTTACCTACAGAAACTGGAGAGCACCTAGCGCGTGATGTGCCTCAGAGTGATATCTGCCTACCGCACGGTATCACACGATGCATTCTGCGTGATAGCGAGCATGATGCCAGTCGGGCTGGTCATTCGGGAAGATGAGGAGTGCTTTGAGCTACGTGGAAATAGGGAAGCCCGCGAGCGCACCAGGGTGACCTCGGTCGCCAGATGGCAGCGTGAGTGGGACAACTCCTCGAAAGGTAGGTGGACCCACCGGCTGATACCTAGCATATCGAGCTGGGTGGGAAGACCCCATGGAGAAGTTCACTTCCAGCTGACACAATTCCTGTCAGGCCATGGCTGTTTCCGTCAGTACCTCCACAGGTTCGGGCACGCGGAGGTCCCAGTCTGCCCGGACTGCCCAGGTGTAGATGAAACTGCCGAACACATACTGTTCGTATGTCATCGGTTCGACGTCGAAAGAAGAGCAATGCTTGACGTCTGTGGCTGGGACACAACCCCGGATACCCTTATTCAGCGGATGTGTCAAACGGTGGAGAAGTGGAACGCAGTCTCGGCTGCTACCATCCAGATTGCCAGTAGGCTACAGGTAATCTGGCGAACCGAGCAACAGACGGCGGGCACGGCTAACTAGTGATTGGTTAGCTGGAGCGAAAAAGGCCAAGCGCAAAATAAGAGAGTGAATGGTCTGTTCATGCCGAGGTAGGTTGGCGCAGCGAATGGCAACCGCGTAAGGGGTAAACCCAGCCACCCCGAAGCAAGACAGAAGAGTGAGTGTATAGGCGTATAAGTGGACTGCCTCATGCCAAGACGGGAGGGTCGTAGCGTAGTATGTTGGAACTAAGCTATCGATGCCTCATGGCGTGGCAGAGGAGTGAAAGGGTGAGCATCCAAGTCAGTCTCACACTGCATGTTAAGGGTGAGCATAAAAGTCAGCCTCACAGGTTGGTAGAGGCTAGCACAAAAGTCAGCCTAGCAAGGAATGAAAAAGGTGAGCACAAAAGTCAGCCTCGCATGGTATGTCAGAAGTGGGGCCTAAGAAAAATGTCCCACATGGGATGCCAGAGGGAGTGACAAAGGTACAATAGAGTGGCACGATTGAGAGTGAATCAGGTGATAGGGTGAGCACCCAAGTCAGCCTCACATGGATGGGTAGGGCGAGCACAAAAGTAAGCCTAGCAAGGAATGAGTAAGGTGAGCACACAAGTCAGCCTCGCATGGAACGTAAAAGGTGAGCACAAAAGTCAGCCTCATGTGGGAGTGTTTGAGAGTGAATCAAAGTGTGATTGAGAGAGCACCCAAGTAAGCCTCATACAGGATGTATGATCGCGTGAGTGAGAGTGAATGAGTACATTCAGTACAGCCATCCCCCCAGAAGTAATACCGAGAGGTAGTTCCTGGGAGGAATGATGGCGGAGCCCAATGAAGTTTAGTCGGTATTAATGGCAGGTCACCATTCGAGTCCGACACGCGCCCAGTGCACCCCGTGCGGTAGATTGGACCCTACCGTTAGCACGTGTACTGGGCTAGGACATAAAGGTCTTCTCCATAGTAAAAAAAACATACATACATACACACACATACAGACTTTTTCCGATCTCGACAAACTTAGTCGAATGGGATATGACTCCGGGCCGGGATTAGGTTGACGTTTTTCAGAGTGATTGCATAACCTTTCTATATGAGAAAGGCAAAAATGTGCCAAAATCCAAAAAAGTGAATCGTAGTCAAATTTTTTTTTCGAGTTTGCATCAAATCTCGACGTTTCATGCACCTTGAACACATTTAGCATCAAAAATAAAAATTCTATTTTTAATTTTTCCTATAGTTTATATGAGAAATTTCTGTGTGGCCGCACTCTGAAACCCGTAATTCCGGAACCAGAATTCCGATCGATCCAAAATTCAATAGCAGCCGATGGGAAGGTTGCACCTTTCATTTGAGACTAAGTTTGGGCAAATCGGTCTAGCCATCTCTGAGAAAAATGAGTGACATTATTTGACACATACGCACATACATACACACACACATACACACACATACACACACATACATACATACACACACACATACAGACTTTTTCCGATCTCGACGCACTGAGTCGAATGGGATATGACACTCGGCCCTCCGGGCCGGGATTAGGTTGACGTTTTTCAGAGTGATTGCATAACCTTTCTATATGAGAAAGGCAAAAATGTGCCAAAATCCAAAAAAGTGAATCGTAGTCAATTTTTTTTCGAGTTTGCATCAAATCTCGACGGTTCATGCACCTTGAACACATTTAGCATCAAAAATAAAAATTCTATTTTTAATTTTTCCTATAGTTTATATGAGAAATTTCTGTGTGGCCGCACTCTGAAACCCGTAATTCCGGAACCAGAATTCCGATCGATCCAAAATTCAATAGCAGCCGATGGGAAGGTTGCACCTTTCATTTGAGACTAAGTTTGGGCAAATCGGTCTAGCCATCTCTGAGAAAAATGAGTGACATTATTTGACACATACGCACATACATACACACACACACACACACACATACATACACACACATACAGACTTTTTACGATCTCGACGAACTGAGTCGAATGGGATATGACACTCGGCCCTCCGGGCCGGGATTAGGTTGACATTTTTCAGAGTGATTGCATAACCTTTCTATATGAGAAAGGCAAAAATATGCCAAAATCCAAAAAAGTGAATCGTAGTCAAATTTTTTTTCGAGTTTGCATCAAATCTCGACGTTTCATGCACCTTGAACACATTTAGCATCAAAAATAAAAATTCTATTTTTAATTTTTCCTATAGTTTATATGAGAAATTTCTGTGTGGCCGCACTCTGAAACCCGTAATTCCGGAACCAGAATTCCGATCGATCCAAAATTCAATAGCAGCCGATGGGAAGGTTGCACCTTTCATTTGAGACTAAGTTTGGGCAAATCGGTCTAGCCATCTCTGAGAAAAATGAGTGACATTATTTGACACATACGCACATACATACACACACATACACACACACACATACACACACATACATACATACACACACACATACAGACTTTTTCCGATCTCGACGAACTGAGTCGAATGGGATATGACACTCGGCCCTCCGGGCCGGGATTAGGTTGACGTTTTTCAGAGTGATTGCATAACCTTTCTATATGAGAAAGGCAAAAATGTGCCAAAATCCAAAAAAGTGAATCGTAGTCAAATTTTTTTTCGAGTTTGCATCAAATCTCGACGTTTCATGCACCTTGAACACATTTAGCATCAAAAATAAAAATTCTATTTTTAATTTTTCCTATAGTTTATATGAGAAATTTCTGTGTGGCCGCACTCTGAAACCCGTAATTCCGGAACCAGAATTCCGATCGATCCAAAATTCAATAGCAGCCGATGGGAAGGTTGCATCTTTCATTTGAGACTAAGTTTGGGCAAATCGGTCTAGCTTATCTCTGAGAAAAATGAGTGGCATTATTTGACACATACGCACATACATACACACACACATTCACACGCACACATACATACACACACATACAGACTTTTTCCGATCTCGACGAACTGAGTCGAATGGGATATGACACTCGGCCCTCCGGGCCGGGATTAGGTTGACGTTTTTCAGAGTGATTGCATAACCTTTCTATATGAGAAAGGCAAAGATGTGCCAAAATCCAAAAAAGTGAATCGCAGTCAAATTTTTTTTTCGAGTTTGCATCAAATCTCGACGTTTCATGCACCTTGAACACATTTAGCATCAAAAATAAAAATTCTATTTTAAATTTTTCCTATAGTTTATATGAGAAATTTCTGTGTGGCCGCACTCTGAAACCCGTAATTCCGGAACCAGAATTCCGATCGATCCAAAATTCAATAGCAGCCGATGGGAAGGTTGCACTTTTTATTTGAGACTAAGTTTGGGCAAATCGGTCTAGCCATCTCTGAGAAAAATGAGTGACATTATTTGACACATACGCACATACATACACACACACACATACACACACACATACATACATACACACACACACATACAGACTTTTTCCGATCTCGACGAACTGAGTCGAATGGGATATGACACTCGGCCCTCCGGGCCGGGATTAGGTTGACGTTTTTCAGAGTGATTGCATAACCTTTCTATATGAGAAAGGCAAAAAGAATGAAGTTTTCAAGTGATCTAATGACGGTTTTAGTCCTAGGTCTTGATGTGATGTTTAAAAATCCAGTTTTTTGTACCTTGAATACCAATAAATCAGCTACTCTCTCATTTTCTAACTTTCAAAATATTAGAAGTGTTTGAAAAGAAGAAAGGATATATTTCTATAATTTAGTTTTAGTTTGCAAACTAATATATTAACTACACAGTCAATTTTAAATTAATTTTAATTTTACAGTTTTGTGGACTTTAGTGTAAATTATGGAATGATACTTTTAACACAATGTTCTATATTAGAGCATAATACATTGTGTTACGAAGAAGTTGTGTAGAATGTTAGCTAAAGAAAACTAATGCGCAAATATTTGACCAGTCTGACAAAAACACGAACTATTTACATTTCTTATAAAAGAAATGTATAGAATTCGCTCAAACTTTCAAGAATTTTTCCGAGGCCCGGAGGGCCGAGCCTTATATACCAATCGACTCAGCTCGACGATTTGGGACAATGTCTGAGTGTGTGTGTATGTAACGGACAAATTCTCATTCGTGTTTCTCAGCAATGGCTGAACCGATCTTATCCAAATCAATTTTAAATGGAAGAACTAAAAAACAGTATGAACGCTATTAATTTGTTTTTGATTCTGATGTTTACCTTCCAAGATATAAGAGTTTGAATGCGTAAAAATGGCGTTTTTTGCAGTTTCTTTAAAATATCTGCCGAAATTGACAATAGATATTGAAAATTTATATGTTTTTAGACAGTTTTAACGAATACCTTTCGAACAAGCTATAGATTGTTGAAATCGGACTATTACCAAAAGAGATATTTAACATTAAATGCGGACGAAAGATTTTTATCATTTCCCATTGCCAGAAATATGACCAAAAACATGTAATCTATTATTAACGCCAAAAGGGCTTATTTTAGGTCAATAGTATCTTCGGAGAATATAATGGAGGCAATATGCCCTTTCTTTTGGTATTGTGCTTTTGCTGATTAATCCTTCTATAAGTGAGATATTTTTACAAATTTTCTTGGGAGTGATTATATCGAAATGATGTCTTCAGCAAATTTGTAGCTCTTACTTTTGCGAATAACTTTACTGAAGACTTCAAATATCTAGTTTGAATACTTTAAAAGTTATGGCTTGTTGTTTGTGGGTTACTCTTTGTCGCCTATTTATTGTGCAATATAGTAATAATCCATTTAAATAAGCCAAACATTATTACGATAAAACGAATTTTGTATTTCATTTTTCTCTCTACAACTGCTAGAAATAATCACCGAACACTTCCAAGTTGTCTAGAAGGAACTTGATAACTTATCAGTGCAAAAATGTTCATTTGTACGAACCTTCTAACTGCAATTTTTCTAACTTATAACCATCGGATCGATCTGAAACATATCGGAAAATGAAAGTGAAGTAAATAATTCCAAGCAACGGCGTAGCCAAGAGAAGGTTTTGGGGTTTAACACCATACACCCCCCCCCCCCAACACACAAAAAAAAAATTGGATTGAAGTTGAAAATTTATTGATGCTGACTGATTTAATTCAATATTACAATAACAATTATCTGGTCCGTACATTGATAACCTGTTGTAAACATCATGAGGATTTTTGATAAATTGTCGGACTGGGGTCCTGATATGTAACTGATCTATTGGTCTTGATTTCACAGTTGTCTAATAGCATCAATGTCAAATTCCTGCCCTCATACGTCTCCCAACCTTTGAACGGAACGGATCGTTATATTTCACAGTGGTGTTCGGTGTGTAAATTTTAGTGAGTGAAGGTCATCCTTTGTTCGTTCGTTAGCTGCCATTCTGCTGGTGCCGGCAGTAAATCCAGTACATTATTTTCGCTGGTGCGGAACAATCGACGTTGTTTGCAGATAAGTTTTGCTTTATTTTTTTTACTCGTTTGCTTTCTTTCCTTTTCCCTACTTTTACTCTACCTTGTAATCAAATAATAAGACACATTCCCGTTTATATAACGCTCTGCCCTCGTGCTTAAATGGCCGAGGGCGAAATACCATCTGATGTAATCATGGAAGTCCCTGATCCCCCTAATACTCGCATTGCTCCCCGTATAAAGCAGTACCCAGAAGGTTCCTCTGGGCCATGGGTGGTATATTTTCGGACCGGAGAGAAACCGGTTAACATATTAAAACTTTCTCGAGATCTGACTGCTAATTACCCAGCCGTAACTCAGATAACACGTGTTCGGGCAAACAAGATACGTGTTCTAGTGAATGATCTCGGCCAGGCAAACGCGGTTGCTTGCTGTGAGCGCTTTACGCGGGAATTTAAAGCGTACGTGCCTTGTGTGGCCTGTGAAATCGATGGGGTAGTGTCCGAACCGGGCCTGAAATGCGAAGAACTGTTGGAGCACGGGGTTGGCTGCTTTAAGGACCCCTCTCTTAAACAGATTAAGATCTTAGAATGCAAACAATTGTATACCGCAAACACCGAGGGAGGTAAGACTACCTACTCTCTATCAGGCTCGCTTCGGGTGACATTCGCCGGGACCTCTCTTCCCAACTACATCCTCCTTGACAAGGTTCGCCTACCAGTTCGCCTGTTTGCACCGCGGGTCATGAACTGCAGCAATTGCAAGCAGTTGGGCCACACAGCCACATATTGTGGAAATAAGAAACGATGCGGCAAATGCGAAGGAGAGCATGAGCATGACTCTTGCGACAAAGAAACTGAAAAGTGTATTTGCTGCGAGGGCCCTTCACATGCTCTTAAATCATGTCCTGCGTACAAGCAGCGCGGGGATAAAATTAAGCGCTCCCTTAAGGAACGCTCAAGGCGTTCTTATGCAGAAATGCTAAAGAATGCTTCGCCATCTGTCCTGTCCGAAAATCCCTATGCTGGTTTGGCTAACGTTGAGCAAGAATCTGACGACCCACGAGAGGGAACATCTTTGGTTAACCCAGGGGAATCCAGGAAGAGGAGAAATCCAGCCTCCCCTACATTGCCTCGTAAGGGTGCCAAGGTGTCGTCCACTCAGAGTGCGCCAACTACAATCAATAAATCCAACGGAAGTGATGCACAAAAGCCGAAGCAATTTGCCCCAGGACTTGGAAATATTAATTCTAACAAGGAGTACCCACCACTTCCATGCACACCAGAAACCCCAAGTGTTCCTCTTTTTCAAACAGACACTCAGTCCAATAATGGACTAATGAAATTTTCTGACACCGTGGACTTAATTTTCACAGCTTTCAATGTTACTGATCCTCTTAAAAGCCTTCTGATACGTTTTCTCCCTATAGTGCAAACATTTTTGAAGCAGTTGACTACTAAATGGCCCCTCCTTGCAGCGATCGTATCCTTCGATGGCCAAGTCATCGAACGAGGTCACCGATTCGATCACTGTTCTACAGTGGAACAGCAGAAGTATCCTCCCGAAAATCGATTCCTTTAAATTTTTACTAAATAGTTTAAAATGTGATGCTTTCGCATTAGGTGAAACTTGGTTAACTTCCGATATAAATCTCAACTTCCACGACTTTAATATAATTCGTCTGGATCGAGAAAACCCCTATGGAGGAGTACTTTTGGGGATCAAAAAGTGCTATTCTTTCAACCGAATTAACCTCCCTTCGACACCAGGCATTGAAATTGTCGCTTGTCAAGTTTTAATCAAAGGTAAAGACCTTTGCATTGCTTCCATCTACATTCCTCCTAGAGCCTCGGTAGGGCACCAAACGCTTTGTAATATCACGGAATCCTTACCGGCACCGCGGCTAGTTCTGGGAGACTTTAACTCGCACGGTACGGTATGGGGCTGTCTTCATGATGATAATAGATCAACATTAATCCAAGATCTTTGCGATAATTTCAACATGACCATCTTAAACACGGGAGAAATGACGCGGATTCCTACACCACCAGCACGCGCAAGCGCGTTGGATTTGTCGCTTTGCTCGACATCGCTACAGTTAGATTGCATGTGGAAGGTGATCCCTGATCCCCACGGTAGCGATCATTTGCCTATCGTGATTTCAATTGCTAACGGTTCAAGACCATCGGAAACAATCAATGTCTCGTATGACCTCACACGGAACATTGATTGGAAGAGTTACGCGACCGCGATATCCGTTAAAATCGAATTCACTCAAGAACTTCCTCCGGAGGAAGAGTACAGGTTTTTGGCTGGCTTGATTCTCGACAGTGCGAATCAAGCTCAGACTAAACCAGTACCCAGCGCGAATACCCATGGACGGTCTCCCACCCTGTGGTGGGATAAACAGTGCTCAGAGCTGTACGCGGAAAAGTCCACTGCATATAAGGCCTTCCGGGAAGACGGGTTACCCGCTAGCTATCAACAGTACGCGTCGTTAGAAAGGCGAATGAAGAGTCTAATGAAAGCCAAAAATCGCAGTTATTGGCGCCTGTTCGTCGACGTGTTAACGAGAGAAACAGCGATGAGCACTCTTTGGGGTACGGCTCGACGTATGCGTATTCAAACCGTTGGATATTCGCTTTCGCCAAGATGATCTGTCCGGACTCTGTCCCGGTACAGAAAACGTGCCGCGCCGCGTCTCCTCACGATACCGCGAACGAAACACCGTTTTCGATGGTGGAGTTCTCACTTGCTCTCTTATCGTGCAACAATAACGCCCCAGGGTTAGACAGAACCAAATTCAACTTGCTGAAGAATCTGCCTGACACTGCAAAAATGCGCTTGTTGAATTTATTTAACAAGTTTCTTGAGGGTAACATTTTCCCTTATGAATGGAGGCAAGTGAAGGTCATCGCCATCCAAAAACCAGGAAAACCAGCCTCCGACCACAACTCGTATCGGCCGATTGCAATGCTGTCCTGTATTCGGAAGTTGTTCGAGAAAATGATCTTGTTTCGCCTCGACAATTGGGTTGAAGCAAATGGGTTACTGTCAGATACACAATTTGGCTTCCGCAAAGGCAAAGGGACGAACGATTGCCTTGCGTTGCTTTCTACAGAAATCCAAATGGCCTATGCTAACAAAGAGCAGATGGCATCAGTCTTCTTGGATATTAAGGGGGCTTTTGACTCAGTTTCTATCAACATTCTGTCAGAGAAGCTGCTCCAGCATGGTCTTTCGCCAATTTTAAAAAACTTTTTGCTAAACCTGTTGTCTGAAAAGCACATGCACTTTTCGCATGGTGATTTAACAACATCGCGATTTAGCTACATGGGTCTTCCCCAGGGCTCATGTCTAAGTCCCCTGCTCTACAATTTTTACGTGAATGACATTGACGATTGTCTTGCCAATTCATGCACGCTAAGGCAACTTGCAGACGACGGGGTGGTCTCTGTTACAGGGCCCAAAGCTGCCGACTTGCAAGGACCATTACAAAATACCTTGGACAATTTGTCTGCTTGGGCTCTTCAGCTGGGTATTGAGTTCTCCACGGAGAAAACTGAGTTGGTTGTTTTTTCTAGGAAGCGTGAGCCAGCGCAACTCCAGCTTCTATTAATGGGTGCAACGATCAACCAGGTTTTCACATTCAAATACCTCGGGGTCTGGTTCGACTCTAAAGGTACCTGGGGATGTCACATTAGGTATCTGAAACAGAAATGCCAACAAAGGATCAATTTTCTCCGAACAATAACTGGAACATGGTGGGGTGCTCACCCAGGAGACCTGATCAGGTTGTACCAAACAACGATATTGTCGGTGATGGAGTACGGGTATTTCTGTTTCCGCTCCGCTGCGAACATACACTTCATCAAACTGGAGAGAATCCAGTATCGTTGTTTGCGCATTGCCTTGGGTTGCATGCACTCGACCCATACGATGAGTCTCGAAGTGCTGGCGGGCGTTCTTCCGCTAAAAAATCGATTTTGGGAAGTCTCATATCGATTGCTCATCCGATGCGACATTCTGAACCCGTTGGTGATTCAAAATTTCGAGAGGCTCGTCGAGCTTAATTCTCAAACCCGTTTTATGTCCTTGTACTTCGACTACATGGCACAGAGCATCAATCCTTCCTCGTACAATCCCAACCGTGTCCGTTTCCTAGATACTTCTGATTCTACTGTATTCTTCGACACATCCATGAAGGAAGAGATTCGTGGAATCCCGAACCACATACGCCCGCAGGTGATCCCCAATATATTTTATAATAAATTCCGAGAAGTCGACTGCAACAAAATGTTTTACACTGACGGATCAAATCTCGATGGGTCCACTGGCTTCGGTATCTTCAACAATACTATCACCGCTTCATTCAAGCTCAATGATCCCGCTTCAGTTTACGTCGCAGAGTTAGCTGCAATTCAGTACACCCTTGGGATCATCGACACTCTGCCCACAGATCACTACTTCATCGTTTCGGACAGCCTCAGCTCTATCGAGGCTCTTCGTGCGATGAAGCCAAAAAAGCAACTCCCGTATTATTTGGGGATGATACAGGAGTCCTTGTGTACGTTATCTGAAAAATCTTATCAGATTACCTTTGTTTGGGTCCCCTCTCATTGTTCTATCCCGGGCAATGAAAAGGCCGACTCATTAGCAAAGGTGGGCGCATTAAATGGTGACATATACGGAAGACCAATCTGCTTCAACGATTTTTTTAGTATTTGTCGTCAGAGGACGCTCAACAGTTGGCAAACCTCGTGGAGCAATGGGGAACTTGGACGATGGCTACATTCGATTATCCCAAAGGTATCAACGAAGCCTTGGTTCGGGGGGATGGATGTGGGTCGGGATTTTATTCGCGTAATGTCCCGACTTATGTCCAATCACTACACAATGGATGCGCATTTGCGGCGTATTGGGCTTGCGGAGAGTAGTCTGTGCGCTTGTGACGAGGGCTATCACGACATCGAACACGTTGTCTGGGTGTGCGCCGGGTATTGTGACGCCAGGTCTCAGTTAAAGGAATCCCTTCGGGCCCGAGGTAGACCACCCAATGTACCAGTCCGAGATATGCTGGCAACTCGTGATTTCCCCTATATGTCCCTTATTTATACCTTCATAAAAACGATAAATATCCCAATTTAGCCCCTCTCTTTTATTTCTCGTTTTTAGAGTTTCCTCCTGCCTTGTGGAACCGATCAGCTCCAGAGTGCCACTATGTAACCGCCGTCGCCCTTACCACTACGCCTGCATAGAAGGAAACTGAAGCGAGAGCGACTCGAGGTCCGATGACTTTTGAAGGATTCCCCGCGGGTCCGAAGAATACCATCCGCCAATCCGGTACTCGACGACTTACTAGACTGAGGCGCAAATTTGTTTCGCTGATCCCCCTTCCCCCCCGTTCGAGCGAAAGTTGCAAGTTTTGCTCTTCTTTCCCTGTCTCTCCCCTGTCCTTGATACAACTGCTGCTACACTGATGCGGAAATAAGCCACCCTCTGAATATCTTGACCAAGCATAAGTTTTAGTTAAAAAATTCAAATTAGTATTCTGTATTTCTAGTTTTAAGATAGCTATAATTTTTACTCTTTATTAAAACTCTTGTCCTCCATCTTGTAAATAGAATTGAATCCCTAGTTTTAAGATTTCTGTGAAGTTTCTCATAAATATTTGTTCCCCCTTTTGTGTACTAAACTATATTGTTAGTTTAAAGATAACCGTAAAATATTTCGTAAAATACTATTACTCCCCCTCTTATATATCAAAGTGAATCCCTTGTTTTAAATTTTTTCATAAAAAAATCTTTTGGCCCTCTCTTGTATATTGAATTTTATTTCTAGTCTTAAGATAGCTGTAAACTTTTTTTTTCCTTTGTAAAAAAAATATTTCAACATTGAAACCTCCTAGTTTTAAGATATCCAAAATATAAAAACATAAGCATTTGGCACCGCCAAGCTAACGCATTTGTGCCTATCAAATAAACGAAATGAATAAAAAAAAACATTTGCTAACAATATTTTTGCCTTTCTAATTCACTCTAAAATTCGTCAATCTAATCCCGACCGGGAGGGCCGAGTGTCATATGCCAATCGACTCAGTTCGTCGAGATCGGAAAATGTCTGTGTGTGTATGTATGTGTGTATGTGGAAAAAATGTGACCTCTGTTAATCACGAGGTTAATCAGAGATGGCTGGATCGATTTGCACAATGTTAGTCTCAAATGAAAGGTACAACCTTCCCATCGGCTGCAATTGAATTCTTTATTGATTGGACTTCCGGTTCCGGAGTTACGAGTTGAAGAGTGCAATCACACAGCAAATTCCCATATAAACTGAAATGAAAAAATTTCAAAATCAAATATGTATTTTTGATGCCCAATGACTTTAAAATGCATGAAACATTGAGATTTGATGCAAACTCGAAAAAAATAATGTTTGACAAAAATTGTTTTTTTTTGGACTTTGGTACATTTTTGCCTTTCTCATATAGAAAGGTTATGCAATCACTCTAAAAATCGTCAATCATACCGGCCCGGAAATTAAAACTAGTTTAAAATTTCTTAACAAGTTGAAAATTTTCGGCAGGACCCGGACCTCCCGGATCTTTCTCGTGAGTCGACTTGAGACGAAAACGTAATATGATTAATAACGAGGATAACACTTTCCGAATGTAGAGAGAAATTTATGAAAAAGGACGATTTCCATTAGACTCTAGCAGGTCCTGATCGATTTTGATGAGCATTTGATTTTTGTTGTATGACCAATTATATGTATAGGTCAAATGTTCAAAAACAGTAATTTAAGGTCAAGATAACATCATTTTGAAACCGCCAATTTCGGAGGTTTAGTATCTTCGATGAGTTTTACAAACGTTAAACAGCGGTCATTTAATAAAATAATTTTGACGGTATATCGTCCAAGAAGTATTTATGGTGAATTTTCATGACTACAATATAGTCTCAACAAATTCGCTAAAGACACGAACTCTGTTACTATTTTCTGAAAAATTAATTCTGCATAATGTTAAAACTTCAAAAATTACGGTTTCGGAATTATGCCGTTTGGACAGTAAGATCGATTTTCACCAAACCCCCACCAATTGTAAAATTGGTATTGTAAAAAACGTAAGGGCGATACTTCAATGCTGATAGGTGGGACCGAAAAAGTAAACAATCGCCAAAGGGGCGATACTATCATTTTGTCAATTTCAATAGCAAACACAAATTTTAATTTATTAATTTCAAATACTTCATGAAGTTTCGATCACTGAATCATGCAAACTAGTGTGTAAAAAACACAATAGTTCTTAAATAGGAAATAAAACCAAGTCTGGAAATATTCACTGTTGATTTTCTTTGAATGGTGTCACTGCTAGTATCGCTTTTTTCAAGAAAAAGCGTTGATTTTTTAGTTCTCAGTCGCGTTGGAAATTTGAGTAAAGTATAAACTTCAAATCGATTAAAATAAAAATCGATTTTTTTGGCTCAGTACAATATATAACCCCTTTAGGAAAATTCAGTTTTCCCACCACAATGCATTGATTGAGGAATTTAGATATTTTATTAACAGAGCATTAGCAATAATTTGTTTGTATGTCTATTTTATGGGCCATTTTTTCGCTTTCCCATTGATTTGGTTTGAGATTTCTAGCACTGATGTTGTCCTATGCTGATTTGAGCGATTCTCTGAGTCCTGCCACTATCCCATGTAGTATGTGTTATCAAAAACATCGCGAAACATCAAGATCTAAATGTTCTCAAACGATATAATATCCGAAGAGAGTGATAAGAGTTATAAGAAATGTCTCATCACACTGTTAGGTGGATTAAAAGCGTTTTTAATTTTCAATTCTTAAACTTTTAAATTTTTTTTGATTTTTTTATATTTAAACCGTTTAATTTTTAAATTTCCAGAATATTTAAACTTTTAACCTTTTAAATTTACAAATTTTTCAATTCTTTTATACTGAAATTTTTAAATCTTCTAATCATAAAATATTCAAATCTTTAAATTTTAAGATTTTCGAATCCTTGAATGTTTAGATTGTGAAATTTCACAAATTTAAGATTTTAAAATTTTAAAGGTTTTAAATACTGAAATTGATGTTTTAAATTTTCAATGTTCTTAATTTTTTCAAATTCTATTTTTTTTATTTTTGCATTTTTAAAATCCTAAATTGTCAAATTTTTAATTTATCGTGTCATAATATTTTTAAATATGAAAATTCTCATATTTTAAAATTCCTAAATTTTTAAATAATTTATAATAATTAATTAGATTTTAAATTTTTGAAATTCTCAGCCTTAAATTTTTTAATAGAAATTTTTAAATTTTTTAGATTGATAAATGTTTTATTTTTTCATACTCAAATTCTTTTTAATTTTAATTTTTCTTAACTTTTAAATATTTGTTTTTGAAATTGAAATTCTTAAATTTCAGGATCTTTAAATTTTAAACCTTTGGAATTTTGAAACGGTTAGATTTTCAAAATTTTAAATTCTTAGATTCTCAAAATTGTTAGATTCTTACATTTTTATGTTTTCAAGATTTTATATTTCTAAATTTTTAATCTTTGATATTTTAAACTTCTAAATACTTTTTCTTAATTTTTTATTTCTTTAAAGTTTACTTTTAAACATTTCAATTTTTATATTTTTGAGGCATTAACTTTTTAAATATTTAGATCATATTTTTTCAAATTTTTGAGTTCCAAAAGATTAAAATTTCTGAATTTTTAAATTTTTGATGTTTTACATTTCTTACAAAAGAAATGTATAGGATTCGTTCAAACTTTGAAAACTTTTTCCGAGGCCCGGAGGGCCCAGTCTCATATACCAATCGACTCAGCTCGACAAATTGAGACAATGTCTGTATGTGTGTGTGTATGTATGTATGTATGTACAAAATGTCATGTAATTATCTCAGCAATGGCTGAACCGATCTTCATGAAATTAGTTTCAAATGAAAGGCCTAACGTTGCCATTTGACACTATTAGTTTTGATTTTCGATATGTTGTTTATTTTCTGAGATATGGTCGGTCAAAACACAGCTGGTATTTTGTCAAAACACAGCTGGTTTTTTGCAAATAACTTTCGAACAATACAATATCGTCCCACAAAATGCACATAAATAGAAAGCTTGTAAAAATACCTTTTTAACAAGCTATAGATTGTCTAAATGCGTGCCCGAGCAGCGGAGATATTAAACATTTTGTATTTTTAGTCCTTGCTTACCAATTTCCTCTAATTAAAAATGAGATTGATTCATACAGAGTATTGCTTTACTGGTGTTTTAGGGGCAAAACTAAACCGATTTTGAATATCGTGGTATGAAAACACATCTACGTGATTCAAGGAATTCGATGTTGAGAACATTTTGTGAATTACCTTTATAATAAATTAATTATTTCTCAAAAATCAACATATAGGTTCACTTCAAAGACAAAATATTTAATGGGTTGATAAAGAAACAGTGAGTTCTAGTATTTATCCCTTGGATTAGGTACTGCGTTCTATCATGAGGTAAATGTTGGATGGTATATCAATACACAGATCAACAAGCAATTCACCTAGTAGTGAGATAAAAGATTTCTCATATAATTATACTTGTGGCGTCACCGAAAGCAACTGTATGTTTGAAGCCCAAAAATCTAGCGAAAATTTAGCTCTTTTCCACTAGCTTTATACTGGTTATGGCGCAAAAATTACTACTCACGTTAATTATGACAAGAATGAAAGGAATCAATATATCATAATAATATACCTATAAAAATAATGTCGCTGCATTAACCATCATTTGCCATTCCTCACACGCCCACCCCCCCCCCCCCCCTCCATCACTCTCTCTCGCTCTCTCTCTTCCTCTCTCTGTCTCTCTTCTATCGCATCTATCTAGCTATTTCTGTATCCATTTCTAAGTTGCGTGATAATGTGCCAATCTGAAATATTTATTAATTGTAATTGCGAAGGTTTGAGAAAACAAAACTATTTTTTGTCTGCTGCTACATCAACTCAATTTTAATTCAATTGTATTCAAAGCCTGTATCTACAGTATAATTAAGGAAATTCATGGCTATATCAGAAAAATATTTGGCTTAACTGGGTAATATGAAAGTTTGACGATGAAAATTTTCAAAAGAGACATTTCACGTGCGATATTTAAACTATTCGTATCTCTATTGAATTTTGAATGAAATATATGCTCAAAAACTGAAAGCTGAATCCAGCAGGATTGGACTTGCCATCAACGTTTCGAAGCCAAAATACATGAGAGGAAGAGGTTCTAGAGACGACAATGTGAACCTCCCATCTGAGTTCGGATTGACGGTGACGAAATCGAGATGGTCGACGAATTCATGTATTTGGGCTCACTGGTAACCGACGACAATGATAACAGCATAGAAATTCAGAGACGGATCTTGACGGGAAATCGTGCCTACTTTGGACTCCAGAGGACGCTCCGGTCGAACAAAATTCGCCGCCGCACGAAGTTGATTATCTTCAAGACGCTGATTGGATCGGTGGTCCTCTACGGCCACGAGACCTGGACTATGCTCCTGTAGGACCAACGCACCCTTGGAGTTTTCGAACGAAAGGTGTTGCAGATGGAAGACGGAACGTTGCGCAGGCGAATGAACCATGAATTATATCAGCTGCACATTCGTTGTATTGGTACGAACTTTCATGAAAAATAACGGATCAAAGACCAAAAATATCCACAAATCAGAAGTCTCCCAAAGTACCCACTCTCGATGGGGGATGCAACTGCAATGTGTCTTCTAACTTATCGTCGTCCATATCTGGATATACTGAGTAGTTTGAACCATTTCTTTTTCACAGTATTGGTCTGTATAGGACTTTATCCATATTTCCTGCACGATAATTCCGAACGAAACAATATGAAAGCTATAAGGATGAATGGAAAGAGACTGCATTGCAATCAACTGAATGCACGGCTTTTATTCTATCGACATAGCCTAGACATTAGACATTAGACATTTCACACTATTTACTTCTATGCAAATAAAAACTTTGAAATATCTACCTGTCTCATTCACGAATCGCATTCTCCCTGTCGTTCTCTGTTCAAGGGGCTTGAAAGCACATGTGACCTTGTCTCACTTTACTATATTCAATTGCGTGTTAAAATACTGGGTCAGTAAATTCTATTCTGTACATAAATCTTTTTTTCGGGAATATGTGACCAAAAAGTAAACTTCGAATTCCAAAGCAAATTGAACGTTTCAGGTTCCTGATAAATAATTATGGTCCAACAATAAAGCAGAAACACCAGATAATCTTAAAACGACGCCGTCAAGTAAAGAAGCATGAAAACAAAAAGAATAAAACCAAAAAAAGATGGAAGCCCTAGAAAGTCCATTGCATATTTATTAGCCTTTTCTCAGAAAATGGGATTTTCAAAAACATTTCAAAACTTTTTGATGCAATGGTTCTCAAATTCGTATAATCCGGTTTATTCATTTTCTTAATTCAAAAATGTTTTTAGCTTCAAATATATGATCATTTCATTTTAATTAATTATTTCATTCCGCATCTTTTTATTCGTTTTGTTCATCTGCATCTTTTTGTGCATTTTACTCATATCATTCATTTAACTTATTTTATTCGTTGTTTTCATTGTATGCATTTTATTCATTTTTTCCAGTTTAATCATTTTGTTCAGTTTCTTCATTTTAATAATCTGACTACTTTTTCAGTTTCAATCTTTTCTTCCAAATAATTTATTTGATTCAATTTATTTCTTTATATTAATTTATAACCTTTAACATTGTTAAATTTTTCATTTTAATCAATGCTTTTAACTCTGCTAATTTTCTTCTTTTTATTCATTTTATCACTTCAGCTCACTTTGTTTATTTGATTCGTTTGTTTTTTTATGCATTTCATTTATTTTTTACATTATTCATTTTGTTCATCCATTCTTTTTATTCATTTGATCCATTTCATTAATTTGATTCATTGTATTCACTGGATGAATTAAATCAATTTGGTTCATTTGATTCGTTTGATTCATTTGATTTTTGTTATTCATGTGATTCATTTGATTCATATGATTCATTTAATTCATTTGATTCATTTGAGTCATTTGATTCATTTGATTCATTTGATTCATTTGATTCATTTGATTCATTTGATTCATTTGATTCATTTGATTCATTTGATTCATTTGATTCATTTGATTCATTTGATTCATTTGATTCATTTGATTCATTTGATTCATTTGATTCATTTGATTCATTTGATTCATTTGATTCATTTGATTCATTTGATTCATTTGATTCATTTAATTCATTTGATTCATTTGATTAATTTGTTCATTTGATTCATTTGATTCATTTGATTCATTTGATTCATTTGATTCATTTGATTCATTTGATTCATTTGATTCATTTGATTCATTTGATTCATTTGATTCGTGTGATTTATTGGATTCATATGATTCATATGATTCATTTGATTCATTTGATTCATTTGATTCATTTGATTCATTTGATTCATTTGATTCATTTTATTCATTTGAATAATTTGATTCATTTGATTCAATTGATTCATTTTATTCATATCTTTAATTTTGTGCATTTCATGTTCAGTTATTCGTTTTATTTCATTCAATTTGTTAGTATGAGTCAATTTATTATATTAATCTTATAACTATTTCTAAATATAATCTTAATTTGTGTTTAATAACCTAATCTAATTTGATTCGTGTATATTATAATTTTAATTTACATTAATTTTTCTACTCATTTTATGAATTTTAAAACCTATTATTTCATTTTTTGCTTTACTTTTTTATTTCGTTCGTTTTGTTGATTTCTATAATTTATTCAGTTTATTCGAGATTTTATTCGTGCAAGACTAGAAACTGTTTTCATCCCACCTCTAGTTGGGTGCCTACTTCTCATGAGTTCTGCAAACTAATCCAATAGTGAAATGTGTAAGAAATGTTTCATCTCACTGCTAGGTGGATTAAATCGGTTTTTAATTTTCAATTCTTAAGTTTGTATTTTTTTTTAATTTAAATATTTTTTTAATTTAAATTTCAAAATTTTTAAAATTTTTAAGGTTTACCTTTTTAAATTCCTAAGTACTGAAATTTTTAAATCTTGAAATTATTAAATATTTAAATTTTTAAATCTTAAAATTTTTCAATGTTAGGATTTTTAAATCATTGAATTTTCAGATTCTGAAATTTCACAAATTTCATTTTTTTTCATTTTCAAATATTTAAATTTTTGGATTCCTCATTTTTTAAATTTTCAGTGTTATTAATTTTTTTATATTTTTACATTTTCAAAACCCTAAATTGTCAAATTTTAAATTTTTCGTGTCCTAAAATTTTAAAATGTTCAACTTTTCATATTGTTGAATTCCTAAATTCTTAAATAATTTATAATCATAAGAAACTTTTTAGAATTAAATTTTTAATGAAATCTTCGGAAATTTTTAAAATAGTAAAATGTTTATTTTTTCTGCTCAAATCCTTTTTAATTTAAATCTTTCTTAACTTTTAAATCGTTGTATGTAAAATTTAAACTCTTAAATTTTTATATTTCAGGATCTTTAAATTTTAAAACGAGTTTACATTTTTCGATCCGTAAATCACTTGCACTAGAAGTATAATCCGCTTCCCCGAGAACGGAAGGAAATGCCATCGAAACTCACTGCTGTCCACCTCCAGTAGAATATCGTATCGAGCCGTGAAAAACAATAAAAATTGAAAAAAACTATGTCCCGTAACAACAAAAATCGAAAAAACTAAGTCCCGAAAAACCAGAAGTCCCAAAAAAATCGCGAAAAGGGCTAAGTGTCAGCCGTCGATGAAAAAATACAAGTCCTAGAAGCGGGCTGCACTATTACGATGTTTATTAGCCATGGCGGACGAAATCAAAATATTATTAGCCGTCATGCCTGAGCAGAATGTGGGAGATGACACCCTCATTTTTGCGGAAACTCTAGAAGAACTTAGAAACACTGTCAGTAGGGTGTTGGATATTTTGCAAGCCAACAACCTAACACTCAACCATGCAAAATGTGAATTCGATAAAAACAGACTAAAGTTTCTTGGTCATCAACTAGACAGCGAAAGTTTTCACATTGACGAGGAAAAAATTAAAAGTGTGCAAAACTTTAAAGAACCTACAGCCATTTCTGAATTAAGAAGGTTTTTGGGTTTAGCCTATTTTATTAGTCCGCACGTGAAAAACTTCGCTGATATATCCCTCCCACTATGGGAAACCACATCAAAAAATGCATGGAGCTGGGAAACAGAACAAAAAGTACTTTTCATATTTTCTTCTCGAAATACAGTTTACTCTACGTACAGATGCGCAAGGTGTAGCTTTCATCCTACTTCCTCCTCTATTCTAGTCATTATCGACTACAGGTCAAGATACCTAATTGCAAGGCCCGTGAGGTCTACGAGCTTTGAATGTACCCGAAAATTCCTATAGGAGAAGTGTTTGAAAAATAGTGATATCCAAAAAGCATCAAGTCCGACAACGGACCTCCGATTAGTGACACGGAATACAAGGAATATTGCGCTGAACGAGGAATAGCAACAATATTTTCTACACTGCTATTTCCCCAACAAAATGGAATGGTAGAAAATGCTATGAAGGTTGTCAACAAAGCGGTGACTGCTGCCTCATCCAACAAAACAAACTACACCGATGAACTACGGGATGCAGTACACGCGCATAATGTTGGAGCTCATAGCATAACTAGGCTCCCGCCCAAGGAAGTTATGTTGGGAAGAAAAATTAAACGAGGCTTACCTCTAATTGACCACCAGCGAACAATGATTAATGACTAGCTCCTTAACGACCGAGACCGGAAGGCGAAACTAGAGAGAAAGCACAGGGAAGACTCTCATCGCAGCGCCCGAAAATGTCGTTTGAAACCAAGGGATACCGTGATTATCCAGCGTCAGACGCGAAGCAAAGGGCAGTCGAGATTTTCATCCAACAGATATACGGTGATGGAAGAAAACAACGGAAGCTTAGTTCTCGAACGTGCTGACGGCCAAATCATAAAGTGGCATGTATCACAAACGAAAAAAGTATCCCACTGATTGGAACTCGAGGATCAGAGATCAACAATTGTTGACAAAGTACCAAAGCCAGCAGCAGAATTTAATATGAATCGTCGAGAACGTGTAAGAAACACACCAGGCAGGATATTTGAAGCAGTACGGACCAACTGGTTGCAACATGCACATCAACTTAATGTTGCTTTCCTACAAGGGATCATCCATAAATGACGTAGCATTATATGGGGGAGGGGGAGTTCTGCATTTTGTGATGATATGTTAACACAGGGGGGGGGGGGGGTAGGGGGTCATGTCAGGCTACGTAGCTTTTTCAGAGGGGAATAACTAACATAATTTTTTATTAAAAAAAAATTACGGGGACAGGGGGAGAGTTATCGTCAAGCTACGTAATTACCAGAAGGGGGAGGTATTTAGAGGTTTGTGACGAAATGCTACGAAGGGGGAGGGAGTGCTAAAAATTACTCAAATTATGCTACGTCATCTATTGATGATCTCCAACTGGAAATTTTTGTGGTTATCACTGTAAATTAGCAAAAATTGCGAAAACAAACAAGATCGCGATACGATTGCGAAACGGCCATTTTAATAGCGTTTTCGTTTTTATTTGGTGCTACATCGGTGTAGTGCAAATAAAAAGAGATAGACTGATTACACCTAAGTATGAATGAGTGTAGCACCGACTACACCGGTGTAGTGCACCGTCAAAAATAAAAACGCCATAAGATTTAAGCTTTTCAATTCCGCAATATTACAAAGCAACAGTTTTCGAACGACTATTGGTCTTGAACCAAGAAAAAAGTTTAAGAGGATGCAAAAAATCGTGTGGGGAATAAAACAGATGAATAATCAATAAATTACATGAGGAGTAACAAATACTTTCCAATTTTCGATCAGCTGGTAGTGAAGACGTGAATAAATCCATGAACTGTCAATTCATGATCGACCGATTTCTGACTAAAAGGGCTTCTATTTTGCCCTTTGTTAGTTCTAAACATTGCGGTTGGAACCAACAATATATATTTTCAATTTTTTCGCTATTTTGGTTCGATTCCGTCGCGTGCTAATCTTTGGTGAAAATCACAATAAATGATTAATACATCAAACTATTTTATCTGATACCTATCGCTTTCCAATTGGTTATAAAATGTTCAAAATGATTACAAAATTCTTTAAAGCTCATTGTTTATTTTTAATGTTATTCGCGTTATCCTCTTGCCTCTTGTTGACGTTTAAGGAAATGGGCTTACACCCGAGATGCATTATAGTATAGGTGTTCACATTCGTCATGTTTGAGTGTGTTGGTTTGTTGCTAGTGAAATTAATCATGGCGGCCCAGGACCGCGAAGCACATAATCAACAAACCGACCAATCGAAACGAAGCTTGTGAGCACGCGGTAAAAATAAGTATGGCGTCCGGGATCTCAAAAGAGCAAATGTTTACATCACTAACCAATCAGAATGAAGTATGGCACCACGTGCTTCTGTTTTCTTTTTCATTTCTTCTTGTTTGGCCGAAAAAAGTGACAGCTGATGCACACATAGAAAAAAATGAGTACACCTGTATACACCTCGCGTTACACCTACCCGGATTCAACTTAACCTACACTGAGAAACAAAAATATGCATTGTTAGATTACCTTCTATTCCCGTCTCTTTTCTTCTGCTGTGATTTATATGCATTTCCATGCATATACTTCTAGTAAGCATTGAGTGAGTGGATAGACCGAATATGTCCAATGCATAAAATTTACAGCAGAAGAAACGAGAGGCAAATAGAAAAGTATGCTATCGATGCATAAATAAAATTCTGTGTGTACCCAGAATACAACAGTGCAGGTGGTACCCAGTCAAAAAGGGCAAGTTGCTGGCAAACGGGGGGCTATTTGCCAACTCGGATGCGCTAATTGCCCTTCAATTTGCCAGCAAATTGCTGGCACCCAGTCAAAAAGAGCAAGTTGCTGGCTAACGGGGGTATATTTGCCAACTCGGATGCGCTAATTGCCCTTCAATTTGCCAGCAAATTGCTGGCAATTAGGGGTTTATTTCAAATGCAACATTTGGGCAATTTGCCGCCGTCATTTTTTTGCCGCCCAGCCCGCCCTTAAATCGCCCCCAAATCGCCCACGGAACGCGCCATTTAATCGCCCTTAATTGCCTAATATGAAAATTAGAAATAATGCTTATTTTCGGATTCATTATCTACTCACATATACTTACCAGTATACTAGGTAATTACCACCAAATTATAGGAAGAATCATAGATCATCATTGATATTGAATCATAGAAATTGGTATTGCACTTCAAAACTTACCACAATCTGTCTTTTATTAAGAGTTTAGGTCAGAGATCTTGTTCCACTATATTTACACACGATTCCACAATTTCCCACAATCGTTGGCTAACTGATGTGCACTAGACAAACAAAATACAAGCGAGAACACGCCAATTGCTTAAAAAAACTATTTTAAGCTTAAGCCAAACATGAACTGCCATGTTTGAAAAACGCGAAAACAACCAAGTCCTTTTCAGCCGCCAGAAAATTTGTCTAAGTGTCGAAATTGCCTTTAAATCGCATTCGCTAATTGCATTTGTTCCTAGGGGCAATTACCACAGTCGAGTTGAGTTAAACGTGAAACTGTTTAAATCGCCTGACCATGTTCGTCCGCTTTTTTGACCGGGGAATGAGTTAGAAATGGTGTAATTTCCCAGTCAAAAAGGGCAAGTTGCTGGCTAACGGGGGGGGGGGGGGGGGGGGCTATTTGCCAACTCGGATGCGCTAATTGCCCTTCAATTTGCCAGCAAATTGCTGGCAATTAGGGGTCTATTTCAAATGCAACATTTGGGCGATTTGCCGCCGTCATTTTTTGCAGCCCAACCCGCCCTTAAATCGCCCCCAAATCGCCCACGGAACGCGCCATTTAATCGCCCTTAATTGCCTAATATGAAAATTAAAAATAATACTTATTTTCGGATTCATTTTCTACTCACATATACTTACCAGTATACTAGGTAATCACCTCCAAATTATAGGAAGAATCAATTGTGAAAATGGTATTGCACTCCAAAACTTACCACAATCTGACGTTCATTATGACTCTAGGTCAGAGATCTTGTTCCACTATACTTACACACGATTCCACAATTTCCCACATTCTTTGGCTAAATGAAGTGCACTAGACAAACAAAGTACAAGGGAGAACACACCGATTGTTCAAAAAAACAATTTTAAGCTTAAGACAACATGAACCGCCATATTTGAAAAACGCGAAAAACAACCAAGTCCATTTCAGCCGCCAGAAAATTTGTCTAAGTATTGAAATTGCCTTTAAATCGCATTCGCAAATTGTATTTGTTCCGAGGGGCAATTAGCACAGGCGAGTTAAGTCAAACGTCAAACTTTTTAAATCGCCTGACCATGTTCGTCCGCATTTTTTTGACAGGGTTTTGACAGGTGGGCGAAAACCTGTTATACACTGAGAAACAAAAATATGCAGAGTTCGCATTTTTCTGTTTGCGTCTTTTTTATTCCATTGTGCATATACTTCTAGTAAGCATTCAATGAGTGGATGGACTAGATACGTCCAATGCATGAAAATTCACAACAGATGGAAGAGACAGATAGAAAAGTATGGTATCGATAACTAAATAAAGTCCTCCGTATAATAAAAAAAGATTTCAGTTATATCCAAGACTGCAAATCAACAAGACTGGCAACTCTGTCCAGAATCTGGAGACAGTAACAGCAACACCACTTGCGGGTAAAGGTGGTACTTCCCATAGTGATGCACACACACATATACACTTTTACATAAAGCTTCCTACCTTCCTTCAATATAGGCGCTGTAACCTCTGTCTCGTTTGTATGGGGGAAGGGAAGAGATATCAGTCTTCTTAATATGTAGTCTTCGGTTATATTGATGCCTATATTTTGTGCAGCATTTCCTTCTTCCTCCTCTTTATCATCGTAAATAACTCTTCCTTCTGCTTAGTACCGTTGTTTACCAGAAGCAAAAAGAGAGGGAGAAAGGCTCATACCGGCTTGAACCTTCGTTCGAACCGGTCACATTGAAATCTTGATAGCTCCTGGTTTACCTAGAGTTTTTCAACAGCAACAGTCTTTCTCAAGGCTACCTATATTTTCGCTAATCAGTCTTTCTCAAGACTACCTATATTTTTTCGACAGTCTTTTTCAAGACTACATACTTTTTCTACTCAATCAGTCTTTTTCAAGACTAAAACATTTTTCAAGAACAATTCAGTCTAAAGAAATATTTAATTCTTCCAACATGCCTGGGTCCTCCCAGAAAGGCCGTGTGCCAAAAATTAAAGCTAAACGGAAAAGGGTATCTTCTCCACCCGAAAATTCAATTGACTGCAGCAACTCATTCGATGTTTTATCCGAATGTGAAGCTGATGAAATTTCTAAATTTCCTCACATTGTGCATAATGCCAATGAGAAGAAAACGCAATCACCTCCGCCTATAACAGTGATGATCTCCGACTTCAAAGCCTTTCGAACTGAGCTTTCGACGTTTCTTTCGCCGTGAAAGTCTCTTTTCAGATTGGCCGAAGAGGAGAATGTCGAGTTACAGCGGAGGAATTGATTGGCCACAAACGACTACTCCAGTATCTTACGGAGAAGTTATATAAATTTTATTCATATGATTTCAAGACAGATAGACCATTCAAGGCTGTCTTGAAAGGGCTACCACAAAGTCAAAGTTTGGATGAAATATCCAACGAATTGAAAAATTTACTTGGCTTTTCTCCTTCACAAGTTATACGTACGCTCTGGAATTATCCAGGAGCTTTATTTAATTCATTTTAACCGTAATGAGGTTATTAATTTGAAAGTATTTGAAAAAGCACGTTTTATGTTCCACGTGCGAGTAAAGTGGGAACATTATAGACGACATGGGGGCAGAATTTAAAATCTGACCCAGTGTCGTAGATGCCAAGGCGTTGGGCACGGCAAAAAAAATTGTCATTTGGATTCCAAATGTATGATCTGTGGTGATAAATCGCACACTAAAGATACTTGTCCGGTGAAAAAAAACCACAAAATGTTTCAAATGCGAAAATCATAAATCGAATTTCTGGGGTTACCCAGTTCGAGAAAAAATTATAAATTCTCGTTCTAGACAACAAAAACAACAAATAAAAAATGTACCTACTTCTTCAGATACACTTCAAGAAAATACGTCCAAACGTGTTAATCCGATTCAAAATAGATTTCCAATTTCTTCTACCTCCGTCACACCATCCTACAATGGTGTGTCACCTTATGCTTCAGTGGCAGGTAAAAAGGCCAAAATAACAGCCACAGCTACCACGCCCACAAACTCGTAGGTAGCGTAACGGAAGAAAAATTAAAATACCTACAGGAGTCTATGTTACCTATGATGATTGCTATGTTAAATTCTACCTCCATGTTTGAAGCTTTTCAAGCGGGTTGGGAATTTGCTAACAAAATTGTAATGAAATTAAAGTTTAACAATGACTTTAAATAATCATTTAAATTTATTAAATTGGAATGTTCGTTTATTAATAACGTGCGAAGACGAATTTTTCAACTTCTTGAGGATACATAATGTGCATATCGCCGTTGTGACCGTAACTTTTTTAAAACCAAATATTAAATTGAAGTGTAACTCTAATTTTGTTATTCATCGATTTGATCGAATTGTTGGATTCGGCGGAGGAATCGCAATAGCGGTTAATCGCAGGATCAAACATTCCGTTACGCCCTCTCTTGACACCAAGGTGATCGAGAGTTTGGGTATCGAAGTTGAAACTGATCTTGGTATCATTTTTATTGCTGCAGCCTATTTGCCTTTTCAGTGCACTGGCGAGCAAATTAATTTCTTGAAAGGAGACTTACAAAAACTTACAAGAAATCGGTCGAAATTCTTCATAATTCTTTGATTTTAATGCCAAACACCGAGCCTGGAATAATGCTCAAAGCAATTCCAACGGTAAACTACTTTTTAATGATTGCTCTGCTGGTTATTATTCAATTTTGTTCCCGAATGGTCCTACGTGCTATTCGTCTGTAAGGAATCCATCAACAATTGATTTGGTTTTGACAGATCAAAGTCACCTTTGTAGCGAATTGATTACACATGCTGACTTTGATTCTGATCATCTTCCAGTAACTTTTTTACTTTCTCAAGAAGCTGTTTCTAATCCCATTAGCTCAGTGTTCAATTATCACAAAGCGAATTGGGAAAGGTACAAAACTTATATTGAGAATAATTTTAATCATGACCTTGATTTACAAAATAAAGCTGATATTGATACGGCACTACAAAATTTAAGTAATTCTATAGTTGATGCTAGAAATTTATCAGTACCAACAATACAGAAACAATTTATTACTCCTATTATTGACGACGATCTTCAACTTCTGATTCGCTTGAAGAATGTTCGAAGACGTCAATATCAACGTTCTCGTGATCCTGCTATGAAATGTATCTATCAGGATCTACAAAAAGAAATTAAGCATAGATTCACACTCTTATGAAATGAAAATTTCGCGAAAGAGGTTGAACAAATCAAGCCAAATTCTAAACCTTTCTGGAAACTTTCCATGTTAAGAAACCTCAGAAACCACTCAAGCTTTAAAGGAAGGTGGCCACATACTTCTTACAAACGAAGAAAAAGCTCAAAAACTTTCTCAGCAGTTTGAAAGCGTACATAATTTTAATCTTAACGTTGTGAGTCCTATTGAAACCGAAGTCCTACAAAACTATGAAAACGTTTCAAATCAAGTATTGTCTCTAGACGATATTGTTGAATCAAACTATGATGAGATCAAATCCATCATGAAAAAATAAAAAATTATGAAAGCTCCAGGTTATGATGGAATTATCAACATTCTTCTTAAAAACCTACCCGAAATCACCATGAAATACCTGGTCAAAATATTCAGCAAATGTTTTGAATTAGCATACTTCCCTGAAAGATGGAAAAATGCCAAGATTATTCCTATTTTGAAGCCAGATAAAAACCCAGCAGAAGCATCTAGCTATCGATCAATTAGCTTACTCTCTTCTATTAGTAAATTATTTGAAAAAATCATCCTAACTAGAATGATGTCACATATTAATGAGAATTCTATATTTCTTCCTGAGCAGTTTGAATTTCGTATTGGACATTCAACTACTCATTAACTTGTGAGAGTAACTAACATGATAAAGGCAAATATCTCAGAGGGCTATTCGACTGGAGTTGCTCTTCTAGACATCAAACAAGCTTTCGACAGCGTTTGGCACAAAGGTTTAATTGCCAAAATGTGGGATTTCAATTTTCCAATTTATATAATAAAGATAATTAAAAATTATCTTACTAACCGTACCCTACAGGTTTCTTATCAGAATTGTAAATCTAATAAGCTACCCGCTAAAGCAGGCGTCCTCAAGGATCAAGCGTCGTACCAATACTATACAATATTTTTACCTTTGATCTTCCAAATCTACCTATAGGCTGTAAAAAGTCACTTTTCTGTGATGATACTAGCATCTCAGCCACTGGGAGAATTCTTCGTATTATCTGTAGTCGACTGCAACGAAGCTTGAATATTTTCAATGATTACCTGAAAAAATGGAAAATTTCCACTAAAGTGGCAAAAACAATTGATTGTGTTTCCGCATAAGCCAAGAGCTTCTTCTCTTAAACCAGATAATAACCATATTATTAAATTTAATGATTTGAATTTAACGTGGCCAGATAAAGTTAAATACTTGGGTTTGATTTACGATTAAAATCTCACTTTTAACGATCACATTGAAGGAATCCAAACAAAATGCAACAAATATATAAAATGTCCATACCCTCCTATAAACAGGAATTCTAGGCTCTGCCTAAAGAACAAACTATTAATTTATAAACAAATATTTAGACCGTCAATGCTATATGCAGTGCCAATCTGGGCAAGATGTTGCGCTACTAGGAAGAAAACGCTTCAAAGGATTCAGAATAAAATTCTGAAAATGATTTTGAAGCGTCCTCCCTGGTTTAGCACAAATGAGTTACACAGACTCGGAAACATAGAAATATTAGAAATTATGACGAACAGTATTATAAGCAACTTCCGACAAAAATCGTTGCAATCTTCAATTGCAACGAGTAGCTCTCTTTTTAGTTTATAAATTAGTTTATAAGATTTGTTTAACTCCTTATTCAGAAGACAAGTAGGTTTAAAAAAATACTTAACTGCGAAAGCATATTATAACTTAATAATAATTAACTGAATCATGTAAACAATAGGGATGAAAAATCACCACTTGTGGCTGAACACCCAATATACTAAATTAGAAATGGAATGCAAACAAAACAATATAATCAAATAGAAAATAATGTATAAAAAAAGAGGGAGAAAGGCTAATATAGGAACACATGTGTTGAAAACGTTCGAGTATTTATTTAGGGTGCCCATATCAGACGAGTAAAAAACCAGGACAGTCGAAAAAGTACTGCTCCCCTCCGCTACCTCTCAATCGACATTGGTTTTCCGCATGTTTTCGGCAGTTTAAAAGTTCTGGGGTCTGGCAGGCAGAGCTTCGACAGTAAAAAAGTTCTGGGAGGATGAGCTTTTTCGGATATACACATTCGGATGCGAAGAACTGTTGGAGCACGGGGTTGGCTGATTTAAGGACCCCTCACTCCAACAGATTAAGGTCTTAGAATGCAAACAATTGTATACCGCAAACACCGAGGGAGGTAAGACTACCTACTCTCAATCAGGCTCGCTTCGGGTGACTTTCGCCGGGTCTTCTCTTCCCAACTACATCCTCCATGACAAAGTTCGCCTACCTGTTCGCCTGTTTGAACCACGGCTCATGAGCTGCAGTAATTGCAAGCAGTTGGGCCACACAGCCACCTATTGTGGAAATAAAAAACGATGCGGCAAATGTGAGGGAGAGCATGAGCATGACTCTTGCGACAAAGAAACTGAAAAGTGTATTTGCTGCGGGGCCCTTCGCATGCTCTTCGTACAAAATTAAACGCTCCCTTAAGAAACGCTCGAGGAACTCTTATACAGAAATACTAAAGAATGCTTCGCCATCTGTCCTGTCTAAAAATCCCTTTGCTGGTTTGGTTAACGTTGAGCATGAATCTGACGACCCTCAAGAGGGAACATCTCTCGTTAACCCGGGGGACTTCAGGAAGAGGAGAACTCTAGTCTCCCCTAGACTACCTCGTAAGGGTCCCAAGATGTCATCCTCTGAGAGTGCGCCAACAACACCTAATAAATCCAACGGAAATGCTACTAAAAATCCGAAGCCAATTGCTCCAGGGCTTGGAAACTTTAATTTTAACAAGGAGTACCCACCACTTCCATGGGCACCAGAAACCCCAAGTGTTCCTCTTTTTCAAACAGACACTCAGTCCAGTAATGGACTAATGAAATTTTCTGACACCGTGGACTTAATTTTCACAGCTTTCAATGTTACTGATCCTCTTAAAAGCCTTCTGATACGTTTTCTCACTATAGTGCAAACATTTTTGAAGCAGTTGACTACTAAATGGCCCCTCCTTGCAGCGATCGTATCCTTCGATGGCTAAGTCATCGAACGAGGTCGCCGATTCGATCACTGTTCTACAGTGGAACAGCAGAAGTATCCTCCCGAAAATCGATTCCTTTAAATTTTTACTAAATAGTTTAAAATGTGATGCTTTCGCATTATGTTAAACTTGGTTAACTTCCGATATAAATCTCAACTTCCACGACTTTAATATAATTCGTCTGGATCGAGAAAATCCCTATGGAGGAGTACTTTTGGTGATTAAAAAGTGCTATTCTTTCAACCGAATTAACCTCCCTTCGACATCAGGCATTGAAATTGTCGCTTGTCAAGTTCTAATCAAAGGTAAAGATCTTTGCATTGCTTCCATCTACATTCCTCCTAGAGTTTCGGTAGGGCACCGAACGCTTTGTAATATCACGGAGTTCTTACCGGCACCGCGGCTAGTTCTAGGAGACTTTAACTCGCACGGTACGGTATGGGGTTGTCTTCACGATGATAATAGATCAACATTAATCCAAGATCTTTGCGACAATTTCAACATGACCATCTTAAACACGGGAGAAATGACGCGGATTCCTACACCAGCAGCACGCGCAAGCGCTACATATCGCTATGCTCGACATCGCTACAGTTAGATTGCATGTGGAAGGTGATCCCTGATCCCCACGGTAGCGATCATTTCCCTATCGTGATTTCAACTGCTAAGGGTACAAGACCATCAGAAACTATCAATGTCTCGTATGACCTCACACGGAACATCGATTGGTAGAGTTACGCGACCGCGATATCCGTTAAAATCGAATCCACTTAATAACTTCCTCCGGAGGAAGAGTACAGGTTTTTGGCTGGCTTGATTCTCGACAGTGCGAATCAAGCTCAGACTAAACCAGTACCCAGCGCGAATACCCATGGACGGTCTCCCACCTTGTGGTGGGATAAAGAGTGCTCAAAGCTGTACGCGAAGAAGTCCACTGCATATAAGGCCTTCGGGGAAGACGGGTTACCCGCTAGCTATCAACAGTACGCATCGTTAGAAAGGCGAATGAAGAGTCTAATGAAAGCAATAAAAAGGCAGTTATTGGCGCCGGTTCGTCGACGGTTTAACGAGAGAAACAGCAATGAGCACTCTTTGGGGTACGGGTCGACGTATGCGTAACCGAAACAGTACCAACGAGAACGAGGAATATTCAAACCGATGGATATTCGCTTTCGCCAAGAACATCTGTCCGGACTCTGTCCCGATACAGGAAACGTACCGCGCCGCGTCTTCTTGCGATACCGCGAACCACCGTTTTCGATGGTGGAGTTATCACTTGCTCTCTTGTCATGTAACAATAACGCCCCAGGGCCAGACAGAATCAAATTCAACTTGTTGAAGGATCTGCCTGACACTGGCGCTTGTTGAACTTATTAAACAAGTTTCTTGAGGGTAACATTGTCCCTCATGACTGGAGGCAAGTGAAGGTCATCGCCATCCAAAAACCAGGAACCAGCCTCCGAACGCAACTCGTATCGACCGATTGTAATGCTGTCCTGTATTCGGAAATGTTCGAGAAAATTATGTTGTTACGCCTCGGTAAGCAAATGGCTTACTGTCAGATACACAATTTGGCTTCCGCAAAGGCAAAGGGACGAACGATTGCCTTGCGTTGCTTTCTACAGAAATCCAAATGGCCTATGCTAGCAAAGAGCAGATGGCATCAGTCTTCTTGGATATTAAGGGGGCTTTTGACTCAGTTTCTATCAACATTCTGTCAGAGAAGCTGCACCAGCATGGTCTTTCACCGATTTTAAATAACTTTTTGCTAAACCTGCTGTCTGAAAAGCACATGCACTTTTCGCATGGTGATTTATCGACATCATGATTTAGCTACATGGGCCTTCCCCAGGGCTCATGTCTAAGTCCCCTGCTCTACAATTTTTACGTGAATGACATTGAAGATTGTCTTGCCAATTTCTGCATGCTAAGGCAACTTGCAGACGACGGGGTGGTCTCTGTTACCGGGCCCAAAGCTGCCGATTTGCAAGGACCATTGCAAGATACTTTTTACAATTTGTCTGCTTGGGCTCCCCAACTGGGTATCGAGTTCTCCACGGAGAAAACTAAATTGGTTGTCTTTTCTAGGTAGCGTGAGCCGGCACAACTCCAGCTTTTATTAATGGGTGTAACGATCAATCAGGTTTTCACATTTAAATATCTCGGGGTCTGGTTCGACTCTAAAGGTACCTGGGGATGTCACATTAGGTATCTGAAACAGAAATGCCAACAAAGGATCAATTTTCTCCGAACAATAACTGGAACATGGTGGGGGGCCCACCCAGGAGACCTGATCAGGTTGCACCAAACAACGATATTGTCCGTGATGGAGTACGGGTGTTTCTGTTTCCGCTCTGCTGCGAACATATACTTCATCAAACTGGAAAGAATCCAGTATCGTTGTTTGCGCATTGCCTTCGGTTGCATGCACTCGACCCATACGATGAGTCTCCAAGTGCTGGCCGGCGTTCTACCGCTGAAAAATCGATTTTGGGAACTCTCATATCGATTACTCATCCGATGCGACATCTTGAACCCGTTGGTGATTGAAAACTTCGAGAGGCTAGTCGAGCTTAATTCTCAAACCCGATGTATGACCTTGTACTTCGACTACATGGCACAGAGCATCAATCCTTCTTCCTATAATCCCAACCGCGTCCGTCTCCTAGATACTTCTGATACTACTGTGTTCTTCGACACATCCATGAAGGAAGAGATTCGTGGAATCCCGGACCATATACGCCCGCAAGTGATCCCCAATGCATTTTATAATAAATTCCGAGAAGTCGACTGCGACAAAATGTTTTACACCGACGGATCAAATCTCGATGGGTCAATTCCTGTATTTTCTGGGGAAGATACAGGAGTCTCTGCCGAAGTTATCTGAAAAATCTTACCAGATTACCTTTGTTTGGGTCCCCTCTCATTGCTCTATCCCGGGCTATGTAAAGGCCAACTCTTTAAATGGTGAACCTCGGGGAGCAATGGGGAATTTTGACGATGGCTACATTCGGTTATCCCAAAGGTATCAACGAAGCCTTGGTTTGAGGGGATGGATGTGGGTCGAGATTTCATATGTGTAATGTCACGGCTTATGTCCAACCACTACACCATGGATGCGCATTCGCGGCGTATTGGGCTTGCAGAGAGCGGTCTGTGCGCTTGTGATGAGGGCTATCACGACATCGAGCACGTTGTCTGGGTGTGCGCCGAGTATTGTGACGCTTGGTCTCAGTTAAAGAATTCCCTTCGGGCCCGAGGTAGACCGTCCAATGTTCCAGTTCGTGATATTCTGGCAATTCGCGATTTCCCCTATATGTCCCTTATTTATACTTTCATAAAAACGATAAATATCCCAGTTTAGCCTTTCTCTTTTATTTATCGTTTTTAGAAGATTCTCCTGTCTTGTGGAACCGATCAGCTCCAGAGTGCCACTATGTAACTGCCGTCGCCCTTACCACTAAGAAAACTGAAGCAAGAGCGACTCGAGGTCCGATGACTCTTGAAGGATTCCCCGCGGGTCCGAAGTATACCATCCGCCAATCCGACCTACTAGACTGAGGCGCTAATTTGTTTCGCTGATCTCCCGTTTGCCCGAAAGTTGCAAGTTTTGCTCTTCTCTCCCGGTCACCATCTACACCTTCTCTCCCCTGTCCTTGATACAACTGCTACTACACTGATGTGGAAATTAGCCCACTCTGAATGTCTTTACCAAGCATAAGTCTTCGTTAAAAAAATCAAATTTGTATTCTGTATTCCTAGTTTTAAGATCGCTGTAATTTTTACTCTTTGTTAAAACTATTGTCCTCCATCTGTTAAATAGAATTGTATCCCTAGTTTTAAGACATCTGTGAAATTTCTTATAAATATTTGTTCTCTCTTATTTGTACCGAACTATATTGTTAGCTTTAAGATAACTGTAAAATATTTCGTAAAAAACTACTCCCCCTCTTGTATATCAAACTGAATTCCTTGTTTCAAAAATTTTCATAAAAAAAATCTTTTGCCCCCTCTCTTGTATATAGAATCTTATTTCTAGTCTTAAAATAGATATAAAATTTCTCTCTTTTATAAAAAAAATATTTCAACATTGTAACCTCCTAGTTTTGAAATATCCAAAATGTAAAAACAAAAGAATTTGGCACCGCCAAGCTAACGCATTTGTGCCTATCAAATAAACGAAATGAATAAAAAAAATATGAAAATTACTTCGAATTTCGTCTAAAGTTGTGCTGGAATAGTAAAATTAAACTGGCCTTCAGTCTTTGGGAAGAAATTAGTATCCCGCTTTAGTGGACATATTAGTTCGCTGCAATGTTTCCGAGCTTTACGAATAAAGGTTTATTCGGAATATCCTTCATATAAGTCTTGACAGTTGGCTTTAATGCGTTTATTCTAAGTTAGCCGAGACTTTCTTGCAATCAGACAACCAGCTATGATCTGGTTGCATAAAATTTTGTTAAATAGAAAAACGAATAATTTTTTTTCCAATTCCATCAACATTACTGTTCTATCATTCAAAATTTATCGGCTGGTTGATAAAAAATTTGCACAATTTAACAAATTACACTAAACGTTTAAATCAAATGCCTGAAGTGAAATTACCTGATTTATGAAATTCAATATCATGAGAAATTAAAATTGAATCTAAAACATTTTTGATGCTCGTATATGTCAGGATCAGAGCACGTAAGTTTATACGATTTTTTCTAAGTGTGTCCAATACTAAAAACCTTCCTGAGTTGAACTTGAACAGCGACTTGGTTACAAATATTTAAGAATATATTATATACCACAGGACTATTTGTTGCAATGGTAAATCATTTTTGGTTTAATAATTGAATAAACAGGAAGCATGACCATCACAAAACATTAATCTCCATCAAGTGGTAAGGAGACACATTCGATTAAAACCATTCACCATCGTTTCCTGAAAAATAGTGTATATGTGTGGCTGTATGAAGTGTTTTTGAGTTGGTGGATCGCTAAATTTTTAGTAAACTACCAGAATTGAAGGATTTTAAAACGAATTTCTTGGATGAGTACTCCATGTACAATCATCATGTCCGATGTTCGCCGTTTCGAAGCATTCATTGAGAAGAGCAAACTGATTTCTGAAGCTTCTGCTTCCAATCCAGCCCGTTCGTTGAAACAAGGTTCAAAAAGGGAATCGAGAGACATGAATTCGTTACCTCCGAATAGCATTTCTGCAAATGTGTGTTGGCTGTTCTTTACGCGTATTAGAAATACAGGAAGTGAAAATGATAATGAAATGGTCAAAGATTCGCTTGCTGTTAACCCTGCCGCAGTGAAGAAACTTGTTCCAGCGTGGAAGGAGGAATCTTACGATGGCGTTCATTTCATTCAAAGTGGGAATCGACATGGAATGTAAGCAGAAAGCGCTACTTTCTTCGACGTGGCCCAAAGGGATTTGCTTCAGAGAGTTCCATGAGAAATTCTGTCTTTGGGAACCGACGTAATCAATGTTTTATATCTATGTTTTTATTGTAACGAGATGAAATGGATTTTATGTGTTGAAATGTATGTGTAACCTAGATTAAGTTGTAATTTGTAGACGCATAGCGTCAAAGATGAAATATATAATAATAATTGATGCAACATATTATGTATACCAAAACGGATTCCCAATGCTCGACAGATTCAATAGGTAGACAAATTTGATAAAATAAAGCATATCAAAAGCGCATAGGAGAAAATGTACCTTCGTCGAATAAAAAATAAAGGACAACAAAGACATTCTCGTTATGTGCGCTGTTCTTGGGGGCAGCTGGACGGCACCATACTACGCACCTCTATTCGCACACAGCAAGCAAAGAGAATTAGTGTGCCTATGTTCAGCTTGCCCTGGAAAACGAATGGTGCTCAGCGGATGATATGATATCTCTCCGAATGGCAGTGAGAATGAGCACCATTACACTATGTTCATATACCAAACCTATAGAACAGTATGGTTCACCAGCCTCTGTAGTGATGAACCAACGCCAACAACTCAGCAGCTGCGTAGTGAGTAGTTCAGTGGGTGGCATACTCGTGAAGGGAAGAACGAATGAAGAGTGTTCATTCTTTTTCAGGTCATTCGTTTTCCAAGCTCTGCTCAACATACAAGAGATAATAGATGGAGACAAGAAGTAAAAGAAGTTAAATCAATGCTCATAGGTCGAGCCATTCCATGAACCAAGTGAGGCTCCGAGATAGAGCAGAAGAAAGAGGTGCGACGAGAGCACAACGATCCCCCACGAAGTAATACGATATTACGTAGTTCCGTGGGGAAAAGGGCGCGAAAAGTAAGGATTACATTTAGTGGTTAGGCACGAACGTGAGTCTTGAGTCTCACACAGTGCCAATACATCACAGGCCAAGCTATTGAAGCTTTTTAAACCTTACTATATAAAACACACACACACATACACACACTCACCTAGCCACCCCGAAGCAAGACAGAAGAATGAGTGTATAGGCGTATAAGTGGACTGCCTCATGCCAAGATGGGAGGGTCGTAGCGTAGTATGTTGGGACTTAGCTATCGATGCCTCATGGCGTGGCAGAGGAGTGAAAGGGTGAGCATCCAAGTCAGTTTCACACGGCATGTTAAGGGTGAGCACAAAAGTCAGCCTCACATGGTATGGTAGAGGCTAGCACAAAAGTCAGCCTAGCAAGGAATGAAAAAGGTGAGCACACAAGTCAGCCTCGCATGGTATGTCAGAAGTGGGGCCTAAGAAAAATGTACCACATGGGATGCCAGGGGGAGTGACAGAGGTACAATAGAGTGGCACGATTGAGAGTGAAGCAGGTGATAGGGTGAGCACCCAAGTCAGCCTCACATGGTATGAGTGGGGAGAGCACAAAAGTAAGCCTAGCAAGGAATGAGTAAGGTGAGCACACAAGTCAGCCTCGCAAGTAACGAAAAAGGTGAGCACAAAAGTCAGCCTCATGTGGGAGTGTTTGAGAGTGAATCAAGGTGCGATAGAGAGAGCACCCAAGTAAGCCTCATACAGGACTTATGAACGCGTGAGTGAGAGTGAATGAGTACATTAAGTACAACTATCCCCCCAGAAGTAATACCGAGAGGTAGTTCCTGGGAGGAACGATGGCGGAGCCCATTGGAGTTTAGTCGGTATTAATGGCAGCGTCACCATTCGAGCCCGACACGCCCCCAGTGCACCCCGTGCGGTAGCTTGGACCCTACCAATAGCACGTGTACTGGGCTAGGACATAAAGGTCTTCTCCATTGTAAAAAAACACATACACACACTCGAGGGCAGTAGGTGCAGGAAGGCAGGAGTCTAAGGGCTTAACGAAACCCCCCGAAACCCTACTGCGAGTTGAGGAGTTTTGTTAGGATATGGTGGGGTTTGGATTGGTCTGTGCTAAACCTCTAAAAAAGCAATAACTCCGAAAGCAGTTCAGATGAAGCGAGTCTGTGCCGCTTCTGCTATGATCCTAAGATTCCAATAATCTAAGAACTTAGCAATAAAAGCACTCTAGCCCAATCGGAGTGAAGGATGATACCGACTAGACAAGTAGGCTAACAGCATGGCTGCCTCCGTCCCAATAAAACTCTGGCAGGTCTCCTGGTACGTTTAAAACTCGTCACCATTTAGTTGGTGGTACTAGGTTCGGTTGGAGCATTTCCTATTTACGCCGATCTCAACACTACTCCTCATAATGTCAACCCTTGCATGACCACCCTGCTGCCAAGATTTTGGTAGTATAGATAATCATGGGATCACGAGAGGCTATGTGCAGCGAATGGAGATAGTGGCCCGGAGTTGCGACCCACAAAATGGATCTAAAACAAGAACTAACATATACGGAGCTGGCATGGTGAATCCGTTCGCCAGAGGTGAGGTCACCACCACCAGTAGCAGCTGAACTCATTCAGCAAGAGCAGGAAGTGGAGCAGCAGTAGCAACAGCAACGACAGCAATAACAGCCAGAGCATAGCGGAATGAATTACACCCCACCGAAGCCAAAAGTAGTGGCAGCGAAGCATTTGGTGGAGGAATTACACAAGTTTGTGGATGCGAGAAACAATGTCCATAAGGAAATGGTCATTAGAATCCGAAAGAGGCTACTGTCTATTGTGAAAGAGTATGACACGGTAATGCGGAGGGCGGATGTTTCTGAGCGAGCATTGGCGTCGCCTAGGGCTACTATCATCCTAGCCCCTCCGAAGCAGGGTAAGGGGAAGCAGATTGGTGTGGAGAACACACCAGTTTCCGTGACTCCAAAGAGGACAAGATCCTCGCCATGAGATGGAAGGCCAGGCGGACCCAAAAAGCCGACGATCGAGGATGTTGCGGCTGTTGCCAAAGAAAAAGACACCATCCAACAGGGTAAAAGCTTAAGTACCGTTGTAGTTCGGAAGGAGAAGCACAGGAAACAACAGAAGAAGCAGGAAGAGCAACAAACGGAGCAGAAGAAGGAAGGAAAACCTTCGGCTCGTCAGAAGGCGCCAAAAAGAGATGTACTGATCGTCGAAGCGAACAATACGACGTCCTACGCCACTTTTCTTAAGAAAGTGAGAGGACCCAGAGCTAAAGGAGTTGGGGATAACGTTGTTAGATCGAGGCGCACTGAGAAGGGCGAGATCCTTCCTCGAGCTGAAGAAGGATCCTTCCGTCAAGAGCTCGACCTACTGCGAGCTCGTTGCAAAATGATTAAGGTGCGAAGCGAACGTGAGAGCCCTGTCGCAGGAAGCCAAAGTCGAGTTCAAAGGTCTAGACGAGATAACGACCGTCGAAGAACTGAAGAGTGCACTGATTGGCCAGTGCAAACTTGATGAACTGGGAACTATCCGGATTTGGAAATCGTATTTTTTTCACAATGGAGAATACATTTACGTACTAGCCCAGTACACGTGCTATTAGTAGATGCCAAGCTACCACACGGGGAGTACTGGGGGTGTGCCGGGCTCGAATGGTGACGCAGCCATTAATACCGACTAAACTCCATTGGGCTCTGCCATTGTTCCCCCCAGCGACTACCTCTCGGTATTACTTCTGTTCTTGATGTACTCATTCACTCTCGCTCACGCGTTCATACGTCCTGTATGAGGCTTACTTGGGTGCTCTCTCTGTCACACCTTGATTCACTCTATAACACTCCACATGAGGCTGACTTTTGTGCTCACCTTTTTCGTTCCTTGCGAGGCTGACTTGTGTGCTCACCTTACTCATTCCTTGCTAGGCTTACTTTGTGCTCTCCCCACTCATACCATGTGAGGCTGACTTGGGTGCTCTCCCTATCATCTGGTTCACTCTCGATCGTACCACTCTATTACACCCATGTCGCTCCCCCTGGTATCCCATGTGGTACATTTTTCTTAGGCCCCACTTCTGACATACCATGTGAGGCTAACTTGGGTGCTCACCGTTTTCATACCTTGTGAGACTGACTTTTGTGCTCACCTCTAACATGCCATGTGAGGCTGACTTTTGTGCTCACCCTTAGCATACCGTGTGAGACTGACTTGGATGCTCACCCTTTCGCTCCTCTGCCACGCCACGAGGCATCGATAGCTAAGTTCCAACATACTACGCTACAACCCTCCCATCTTGGCATGAGGCAGTCCACATATACGCCTATACATTCGCTCTTCTGCCTTGCTTTGGGGTGGCTGGGTTTACTCTTTACGCGGTTGCCGGTCGCAGCGCCAAACCTGCCTCAGCATGAACAGACTATTCACTCACTTTTCTGCGCTCGACCTTTTTCTCTCCAACTAACCAATCACTAGTTAGTCGCTCCCGTCGTCTGTTGCTCGGTGCGCCAAATTCCCTGTAGCCTACAGGCAATCTGGGTGGTTGCAGTCGATACTGCATTCCACTTCTCCACCGATTAACACATCCGCTGAATAAGGGTATCAGGGGTTGTGTCCCAGCCGCAGACGTCAAGCATTGCTCTTCTTTCGACGTCGAAACGAAAACATACGAACAGTATGTGTTTGGAAGTTTCGTCTACGCCTGGGAGCCAGGGCAGGCGGGGACCTCCGCGTGCCCGAACCTGTGGAGGTACTGTCGGAAGCAGCCATGGCCTGACAGAAATTGTGTTAGATGGAAGTGAACTTCCCCATGGGGTCTGCCCACCCAGCTCGATATGTTAGGTATCAGCCGGTGGGTGGGTCCGGCGGTAATCGGAACCCTTTTCTGACCGGCATCGGTCTCGTATAGCAGTACGCGGTTCTGGAAGTAGCTTTCTAGGATCCGGTACAGACCCACCGGTAGGCTAAGCCGGTGTAATGAGAGCGCGATGGCATCCCAGCTTGCGCTATTGAATGCGTTCTTCACGACAAGTGTCACTCACGCACAGTATCGAATGCCTCACCTTTTTCGTTGGATCGCTATCTCGGCAGTCATTATCACTAAGTTGATGGCGTCTACCGTGGACTTACCCTTCCGAAAGCCAAACTGGTTGCTTGACAGGTCGTCCGTACCTTCTGCGTACGGGGTTATCCTGTTGAGGATGATCCTCTCAAGCAACTTTCCAGTCGTGTCGATCAGACAGATTGGTCTGGCAAAAAGGAGGACGGAAACGACCACATGACGGGAGGCTTCGAATGCTCTGCGCACATGAAGGCGAAGGCAGGCCATTGATAACGGAGATAACCTAGCTTAATCTCAATCACTGCGACATTTCACAGCAACTGTTGTGGCAGTCGAACGATGTACGACGTTGCAATTAATGCAGAACCGTGTCGTGTTCCTCCCGATAACGGTAACTGCGTGGTGGATAGTGCAGAGATGACTGTAATACAAGTAATGGGCGGTTTCCCTGGCCAAGAGGTGGTGGATAGCTCCGCTAGCGAATGACGGATATCAATAGTCATGTCTGTAATAACCTACGTACTTGGAACTATTGAGAACCAGAGCTACAGGTCCAAAGCCCTGATAAAGGAGGATGGTTGTGATGATCTGGGCTGCGGTCACCACGTAAAGCAAAAAAGATCATAACCCCAAGTCCAAGGCGTGAAACGACCCGTGGCGAGGGATGAGTGATCGAGGGGGTGAAAAAAATTCTCGATCGTTAACGGAGCCTGTGGGGTACCTGGGCAACCCCTACAGTAAGCGTCCCTTACCACGTTACTGCGGAGCTCTGGCGTGGCGGACTTTTCTTTCTCGTGCGACTCGTGGGATCAATGAGCGACGTGAAAAATAACAAAAACCAAAAAACGAAGGTGCCGAACCCCTTTGCTAAAGGTGGTATGATGAGGTCTCCCCCCAGTGGAGAGAGTAGTGGAGCGACGGGGGCTGCTTCCGACAGCACCAGTGACCCCCCAGAAGTGGTAGAAAATGGCCCTATCAACGCGCTGGACGGGCCACTAACCGCTATGCGTAAAGTGGTGGAGCAGCTCGATAGTATAATCGAGTTCACTAACGCGAAGCAAAATATCAGCAAGGAGCTGAAACAGAGCTGGTGCTCCAAAAGGCTGCTCGTGTCGCAAGACAGGAACAGCAGGCTTACGCCAAGGGGGTGGAATGTCGAGAAAAGTCCGACAGAGGAACTCAGACAGTGGCCTCCAAGAGGGAGGGATGAGAGAAGGCCGACATAGGTACCCAGACAGGGGCCTTCCCCTCCCCCTTCTATGGAGCAGCCAAGTCGCTCGAAGCAGCGGCTGAGTTCCCCTCGAAGGGCAAGAGCAAGCGCAAGGGCAAGCGCAAGACTACGTCGAACGCGAAGCGCCCTAGGAAGTCACCAGGCGAGGGTGCAAAAACCAACACCATACGGCGTGTAACCGTCACGGTCAAACGCGGTTTGGTCGAGGTAAACCGGGGCGAAAATGACCCCGCCAGGCAGAAAGAAGGCACCAGCAACTCGGCGCAACTGGGGCAGGGGGGCGTAAACTCCTGGACGCTAGTCACTAAGAAGAAGCCGACACCGACACCGGATGCACCGCGGCCCGCGAAGAAGGCCAAGGACAGATGCGAGGCCTTGTAGTTAAAGACCGACAAGGACAAATATGACGACGTCCTAAAGTCGATGAGGGCGGCCGAAAGACTCTCGGCCCTCGGGCAAGACGTGCGCAGCGTGAGACGCACCAATACAGGCGAAATGCTTTTGGTGCTGAAGCGAGGCGCACAATCCAATTCACTCTATAAGGCCTTGGTCCAAGAGGTCCAGGGAGAAGGAGCCCAGGTGAGGTCATTAGGGGCGGAAATGACTCTACAGTGTAAGCAACTGGATGAGTTCACGACCACAGACGATGTCGTCGCAGCCGTCAAGGAACAATGCGACGTAACAATTAAGCGGGCCTCTGTGCGCTTAAGAGGGGGACCAGTGCTGCATTCGGTAACCGTAAACAGAAAACCTTCCTACACGGTCACAAGTAGGGGAGACTGAGGAGACTTGATCCCCTTTTTTATTTTTCAATCCTACTCCGTGGAATGATACAAAAACTATGTATTTTTTGTAGTTTTATATTGTTTCTAGGGTTGACTGATAATCATAAAAAAATTACATGGAAATATTATACTGGACATGAGCTATGAGCATTTTTGGAAAACAACCAAAAACTGCAAAATTCTTTGATTAGTGGAGACTCGATCCCTAATTTGGGGACACTGGATTATTTTTTGAAAACGTGTTTAAAAGAGCATGTAGGGTAATAAGCCTATTTTTGCCCTGTTTCTATTATCAACCTACCCCTCTGAAGCCTTTGGTTAGAGCAGCGTCTGCCATCTTTGCTCAACGCATTGGCTCAAATGGTGTTGCGAGAATTGGGGTACTCGATTAGAGTTTTAGCTGCGCTCAAACAGAAGATTTTCACCATTCTCAAGACAATTTTGTTATTCTATTATAATAAGAGCCGAATTACATTAAGGCTAAAACCTCTATAATCGAAATAAAAAATGGCGCCTAATAACAAAGCAAAGAAGCTTAAATAATAAAATTAATAATGAAATAATGTGGTACCCTCCTTAATATGACAAAAATAGGTACCTAATCCCATTCAATGTTATAAATGTATTGTGGTATTGATTAAATTGTTGTGATTGCATATTACTATTTTTGTTACTACATATTACGCATCTCTCACAAGGTTTTTTTTACGAATTCCCCAAATCTCTGTGCAATTATCTGAAAGCTGTCGTTATTATGGTTGAGGAACGTCAAATGTGGGATGCATGGTTGCTACGTATACTGTAGTAAACAATTACAGTTAAGTTTCTGTACGATGAAGCGTTCATTTTTGACAGTATTTTTTTATTATTTCATGGCAACAATGACAATGACTCTGGTGTGCATTTGGTTATTTTCAGTGGTGTGTATGAAGCATGGCGAAGGGGATCAAATCTCCACGAATTTGAAGGGATCAAGTGAACTCATAGCACCTATTTCAGCAAACTTTAGTACAAGTATAGTTGAACAAAAAAATCAGCTCAATCATAACGTATTCATATAATTGACATTCTCCGATAATTCTGTATGCAAAAGTATAGTATGTAGTGGGTGACTTTATCAATTGTATAAAAGTTTGAAAATTTAGAAAATAAATCTTCTTCAGTTCTTCTGAGATTTTTTTCTTTGAATCGGTAAAAATTCGGTAACACATGTCCAATTTATTTTTTTGTGTTAAAGAAACTTATGTTTAGATAAAGCTGCGCAACTTTCTAGTATATTCGATTAACGTATTCTGATCCGCCTTTGAGTTACAATGATGGGATCAAGTCTCCCCGGGGATCAAGTCTCCTCAGTCTCCCCTACTCATATTCGACTCTCTTTCTGTATAAGTTCTCACACTGTGACAGCAACATATTGTGTCAGTCATACTACATGAGTGCCTTTTCGAAAAAATGTTCTGTCTTTTCGCTCTTTTGTTCACTCAGTTTGATTGAAGCCTCTCGATGACAGTCAGTTTTGAAAATTATTGTCATTAAGCCTAGCAAAGGAAATTTTAAATTCTGCGCGATGCAAGTCTTGAATTCAATATTACAGTTCAAATACATTACCTATTAAACAATTGGTTTGGTTACTAGCCGAAAATTGTTTGAGAAATACTGTCTTCCAGTTTCCGTCACCGTTTTGAAAAGAGTTATAAGCATAGCTGGAAAATGTCATGGTTATGACCAGTCATCTGGTGACTGGTCGCATATTTGCTCGTGACATGTACAAGTTGCGGATTCTTGCGACATGTGACACAAGCGCGTGTACTATGACACGATACATTTTCCCCGTGACATGTCATAAAATTTGTACATGTTTCAAAACAAAACTGGTTTGTCAAGCGGCTGTACATTTACTGAACTGTGACATGTATGTTCGTTTGCGAACGGTCGCGACAATAGAAAAACAGGTTTGCTTGTTATGTGACATGTCGACAATGAACCGGTATTGAAAATGGGTAAAATATTGGATTCCGTACTTTGGCGGATAATTGGAAATATAGAAAATGAGATAATTGTATTTCTTTCAACATTTCACAAATAAATATTGTTTGTTATTGCGGTTTAGAGGTATTGAAAATCAATAATTTTAGACATTTTAAACGCACACTGGGAAGTAAATGCGTCAAAATCGAAAAAAAAAATCAACTTTTCACAGATAAACATTGTTTGTTATTGCGAGTTAAGAGGTGTTGAAAATCAATAGTTTTAGGCATTTTAAACGCACATTAGGAAGTAAATGCGTCAAAATCGAAAAAAATCAACTTTTCACAGATAAACAATGTTTGTTATTGCGAGTTAAGAGGTGTTGAAAATCAATAGTTTTAGACATTTTAAACGCACATTAGGAAGTAAATGCGTTAAAATCGAAAAAAAATCAACTTTTCACAGATAAACATTGTTTGTTTTTGCGAGTTAAGAGGTGTTGAAAATCAATAGTTTTAGACATTTTAAACGCACATTAGGAAGTAAATGCGTCAAAATCGAAAAAAATTAAACTTTTCACAGATAAACATTGTTTGTTATTGCGAGTTAAGAGGTGTTGAAAATCAATAGTTTTAGACATTTTAAACGCATATTGGGAAGTAAATGCATCGAAATCGAAAAATTTTCAACTTTTCGCAGATAAACATTGTTTGTTATTACGAGTTGTTTACTATTTTTACCTGCAACCGTCGGCGCGGCGGCGCTGGGCACACCTCTAATTTTAAACGCATTTTTAAATTTCCATTTTGTCGAAATTACTTCCCGTTGTGCATTTCAAATGTTCAAAACTTTTGATTTTCAAGTCCTAATAACTCGGAAAAACAAGCAACATTCATCTGTATAAAGTGAATTTTGCGATTTTGACGCATTTACTTCCTCATGTGCGTTTAAAATGTTCAAAACTAGTGATTTTCATATCCTAGTACAGTTGGCACAGTTTTTGGCAACAATTTTATTTTTTACTGTTGCCAAAACCGGAACAGTGCCAAAAATTGAACCTTATTTTTAAAGTTTGGATTTTCAGTTTACGACTTCAAAAATGTTTCAAGGATTTTTAACCATGTGTGAAATAGAATTAGATGAAAGGAAAAAATAAGAAAATTCAATTTTATTCATATGTTTATCAAACTCAGTCTTCGCACAGTGATCACCTTCCATAAAAAAGTCGGTCAAAACCTCAAAAGGGATCCGAATTTGATAAACACTTCACAGTGGGGTAATTTTACGTCGCTGAATTCATGTTTGGTGTTAATTTATTATTTCTTTTTACCAGAAAATTTTGGCACCTAGGGAGGTTTGCAAATTCAACATTTACGAATATAAAGTGCACTATATCTGAAAATGCATTTTCAAAAAGACATCGTAAACTATTTGGGAGCTATCAGTTTTGTATTCCTAAATACGGGCTTTCGATATGTATTGCAAATTTAGTGCCAAGTTTTGTAGTGACGTTGTATTATGCGGTGTAGCGCATTCATCTGCATTCGACTATAAAAATTGATTCCGTCTAACACTAGTTACACTGCTACCACTTGTATTATACATAAACAATATATTTCTATACTTATTGTTATCATTAAATACGACACATATAGTGTGAAACATACTTAACCTTTAAATGCATAACGCTTTTTTAAAACAACATTGCGAAAAACATCACAGTAAAGTATTGAAATTGTAAGACAATTTTAACAAAATTAAAAAAAATGATTTGGGCTTTTGAGGATTAATATGACTCCCATGTTTGGAAATAAAGTCAAATGCAATGTCAATTGATACAAAAAATATCTATTGCATATTTTTCAAAGATTTATTATGTACAACAAGAATGTTGACAAAAACGGAACCCATTTGTTGCCAAAATCGGAGTGTGTCAAAATGGGAGCATGCCAAAAACGGAACGTGCCAAAACGGAATCTTACTGTAACTCGAAAAACAAAAAAATTAGCGAAAAGTTGAAAAAATTTCCATTTTGACGCATTTACTTACTAATGTGTGTCTAAAAAGTCCAAAACTATCGTTTTTCAACTTCACGTAACTAGCAATAACAAATAAAATTTTTGTGTGAAAGTAGATTTTTTTCCATTATGACACATTTACTTTCAAGTGTGCGTTTAAAATGTCTAAAACTATTGATTTTCAAATCCTCGTAACTCGCAATAACAAATAATATTTATCTGTGAAAAGTTGAAATTTTTTCGAGTTTGACGCATTTACTTTCAAGTGTACGTTTAAAATGTCTAAAACTATTGATTTTCTACTCCTCGTAACTCGCAATAACAAACAATATTTATCTGTGAAAAGATGAAAAATTTTCGATTTTGACGCATTTACTTCCCAATGTGCGTTTAAAATGTCTAAAACTATTGATTTTCAACACCTCTTAACTCGCAATAACAAACCATATTTATCTGTGAAGAGATGAAAAATTTTCAATTTTGACGCATTTACTTCCCAGTGTGCGTTTAAAATGTCTTAAACTATTGATTTTGAAATCCTCGTAACTCGCAATAACAAACAATATCGATCTGTGAAAAGTCGAAAAATTTTCGATTTTGACGCATTTACTTCCCAGTGTGTGTTTAAAATGTCTAAAACTATTGATTTTCAACTCCTCGTAGCTTGCAATAACGAACAATATTTATCTGTGACAAGATGAAAAATTTTCAATTTTGACGCATTTACTTTCCAGTGTGCGTTTAAAATGTCTAAAACGATTGATTTTCAACACCTCTTAACTCGCAATAACAAACAATATTTATCTGTGAAGAGATCAAAATTTTCAAATTTTGACGCATTCACTTCCCAGTGTGCGTTTAAAATGTCTAAACCTATTGATTTTCAACTCCTAGTAACTCGCAATAACAAACAATATTTATCTGTGAAGAGATGAAAATTTTCAAATTTGGCGCATTTGCTTCCCAGTGTGCGTTTAAAATGTCTAAAACTATTGATTTTCAACTCCTAGTAACTCGCAATAACGAAAAATATTTGTCTGTGAAAACTTGAAAAATTTTCGATTGTGACGCATTTACTTTCAAGTGTGCGTTTGAAATGTCTAAAACTATTGATTTTCAACACCTCTTAACTCGCAATAACAATGTTTATCTTTGAAAATTTAAAAAAATACCGATTTTGACGCATTTACTTCCCAGTGTGCGTTTAAAATGTCTAAAACTATTGATTTTCAAAACCTCGTAATTCGCAATAACAAAAAATATTAATCTGTGAAATGTTGAAAAATTTTCGATTTTGATGCATTTACTTCCCAGTGTGCGTTTAAAATGTCTGAAACTATTGATTTTCAACGCCTCGTAGCTTGCAATAACGAACAATATTTATCTGTGAAAAGATGAAAATTTTTCAATTTTGACGCATTTACTTCCCCTTGTGCGTTTAAAATGTCTAAAACGATTGATTTTCAACACCTCTTAACTCGCATTAACAAAATATTTATCTGTGAAGAGATGAAAATTTTCATATTTTGAAGCATTTACTTCCCAGTGTGTGTTTAAAATGTCTAAAACTATTGATTTTCAACACCTAACTCGCAATAACAAACAATATTTATCTGTGAAAAGTTGAAAATTTTTCGATTTTGACGCATTTACTTCCCAGTGTGCGCTTAAAATGTCTAAAACTATTGATTTTCAACTCCTCGTAGCTTGCAATAACGAACAATATTTATCTGTGACAAGATGAAAATATTTCAATTTTGACGCATTTACTTCCCATTGTGCGTTTAAAATGTCTAAAACTATTGATTTTTAACTCCTCGTAACTCGCTACATTTATTATCAAAAAGTTTGAAAAAGTTCAAAATAATTGAATTCATATAGCGTCTACCATTCCGTTTATCTGCCACTGCACGGTACTTAAACGATCAAGAATAAGATACAGGTCAAACAAGCAAACCATAACAAAATGTTCATCTTTGTACAGGTTCCTAAACTTAGTGACTGGTATCGCCTTACGCGCGACAGGTAAATTATCCTCATGACCAGTCTCAAGACCGATGACGCATTTAAATTCCATGACATGTCACAAGACCAACCATCGAGACTTGGAAGCTAACCTGTTTGAGACATGAGACATTTTCAGCAGAGCGTGAATGTACGGGTGGCTTGACATGTCGCGAAAAATGTACACAGGTTCCTTATAACTTATAAGCCACGTAAATTGCTCATGTAATGTCATATTTAATAATATAATATTCTTTCTGTATTCTATGGGATTCCCTAATAACATAAAACTAACTTCTGTTTATTCGCAGTCTAGGACACCCAATCACAGTAGGCAGGGTTAAAATGTAAGGAAATCGATGGAAATATATGTTGTGTTTTGATCATGTTGATGTGTTCGGTTAGTTAAAAATATGCTCTGTCTGTTGATAAATATTTTTGCAGTAAACCAGGTCAAAAAACAACATGCATTACTGCATGCATATAAGCTATAAGCATCATTCAAGTTTAACTATCAGTATGTTACTGATTTCGATCGAATTTAAGGCAAGTGCGAAGGGTTAATAAACACTGGCTAGTGATTGAATCGTATATGGTGATTATTTAGCGAATAAAAACTACGCTTGTTGAATTCGCGTGGTAGACAAAAAGGAAAGAGAAATCAATATTAACTCGTCAAAAGGGCGAAAGTGTTTTTTATAAACAAACTTGTTTCGCTCATTAGTCTGCTGCAGAATAATATGCGTTAATGTAAATGTTTACCCTTCGTAGAAGTAATTTCAATTGTTTTCCGCTTTGAAATTATAGTAAATTAAGAGAAACCATCAAAATAAAAGTTTGTTTACAAATCTTATTCGCCCTTTTGCAAATTTAATATGGAAATTATCATTGTGTGTTGTCACTTGACTCGGCAGTCTGCGCCCCGTCATTTTTTCTCACTCTCCCACGTCACTGTTGTTGGTACTCACTATGCTCAGTCTCGGTTGCTCAACTGAAAAAGACGATCATTTTGATTTGTGACTGAAGTTTTGCATACATTTTGAAGAAAATGTGATAGTCATGATTTTGTGCAACTCTGAGGGGGACCCTCCGGCACACAAGTAGCCTACCTCAGGCTACTGAAGGCAGATGCAAAAAAGGTTACCGTGATAAGTAAACTGAATATCGACTGGTCAGTATGCCCAGTTAGCATACCCCAGCCGCCTTCTGTGGATAGGTGCTATCGGTGCCTTCAGTCCGGCCATGAATCGTACGAATCTAAGGGTACAGACAGGGGCAAACTATGTCATCGTTGCGGCGAGGAGGAGCATAAGAAGCGGGGCTGCACTAAGGCGCATAAATGCCTTATCTGCACCGCTAAGAAGCAAGCCCGTAATCATGCTATGGGCGGACCTTCGTGTCCCTTCGGTGAGGAAAATAAGAAGAAGCCGTGAACGTCACACAGCTAAATCTTAACCATTGTGCAGCAGCCTAACAGCTGTTGTGGCCGAGGACAGATGTCGCCCTACTATCCGACCCGTACAACATCCCTGTCGGCAACGGCAATTTGGTGTCGGACGGGTCTGGGATGGTGGCAATCTGTACAACTGGACGGTTCCCGGTTCAAGAGGTAATACACTCCTCCGCCGAGGGTGTTGCGATTGCCAAGATCAATGGTGTGTTCTATTGTAGCTGCTACGATCCACCAAGATGGCCCATAGAACAGTTCAACCAGATGATCGACTGGCTCTCATCAGACCTAATCGGCCAGAAAGAGGTAGTCATAGCATGAGACTTTAACGCCTGGGCAGTAGAGTTGGGCAGCCGCTGTACAAATAGTAGGGGCCAAGCGCTAATGGAGGCGCTTGCGAAACTCGATACTGTGTTAGCTAATAATAGCTCCGCTAGCACATTCCGTAGAAACGGGGTGGAGGCATGGATTGACGTAACATTTGCCAGCCCGAGTCTGGTTCCAGGCATGGAATGGAGGGTAGACGAGGGCTACACCCATAGCGATCATTTAGGAATCCGCTTTAGGATCAACTATGGTGTGCAGCATCCGGGAGATCCCTGTGAGGTACGCGGGTGGAAGTCCCATCACTTCGACAGCGAAGCTTTCACCGCGGCCCTGGGACTGGAGGCCATAACCGACAATCTAAGCGGGGATGCGCTGGTAGCCATTCTATCACGCGCATGCGACGCCACTATGCCGAAAAAAACCCTGCCAAGAATCGACAGATGCCCGGTATACTGGTGGAGTCCCGAGATTGCAGCTCTACGATCAGCCAGCTTCAGAGCTAGACGTAGGATGCAAAAAGCCCGCACCGAGGATGCAAGAGAGAACCGCCGTGAAGTGTTTCGAGCTGCGCAATTGGCCCTTAAAAGGCCATTAAAAGCAGCAAGAGAGCGTGTTTCGACAACCTGTGTGAGAGTGCCAATGCGAATCCGTGAGGCACAAATCCCCGACTATGTACGGGAACGTGCCATTTGGGCCAATATATTCTGATTCTGATTCCTGAGAGTGCCAATGCGAATCCGTGAGGTGACACCTACAGGATCGTGATGGCCAAGACCAAAGGGGGCTCTTCATCCGCAGAACGGTCTCCGGACCGGTTGGCGAGGATTATCTTCCCGTCTCGAGCCACAAGGCACCTGCACTACGAGACAGTGCGGGCACGGCCGAAATGGTGGCTCCGGTGACGAATGAAGAACTACCCAAGTAACCAATAAGTATTATAACGTAGCCTAATACTTGCTTTAGATCCACATATAAAGCTGTCTGAAAAAGCCGTGAAGCCCTAAATAATGATATAATGCTGATAGTATGCCAGAAAAGGCGAAATATTACTGTGCAGAGATTGACAGCTCGTTTCTGCAGTACTTATGCTATTATATAGCACCGGCGCACAAATGTCAATTTTGAAAACCTTATATTGGCAATACTAATGCTACTAAAAAGTTTTAGTTGGCTGTCATTGTCCGCCATGGTTTTGAAACCATTTCTTATGTTTTCTTTCGTGTGATGAGCAAAAAGGAAGAATTTTTAAATAAGATGTTCTGTTTAAAACCGTAATTGTCTCTCTTCTAATGCATTGTGATGAATATCCTTAATGGGTATTCATTCACATAATATGAATGTTTTACGAAAATTACCTTTAGTCAGTCTCAAACTGAGCTACCTTGCCTCGTCCTTCACGGTAAGTGCACTGCGTTTGCTCCCTAGACTATATTGCACATGTTCGATTGAAACGAAATATGCCGAATATAATCTTCAAGAAGACTTGCATAACAAACAAGCGCCCACAGCAACATTAGTTCAAATATATAGCCAATATAGTGCAATGGCTTAATGCTTATGGTTACTTGGGTACTCGCAGTGGCTAATTCCCTAGCAATGAATAAAGCTCCAGGGCCGGATGGAGTTCCAAACAGCGCACTGCAGAACACGCGATCAATACGGTGGAGGAATGGATAAGCGCGAGAGGCCTGGAGCTCGCTCATCATAAGACGGAGGTAGTTATCGTCAACAACCGCAAGTCGGCACAACATGTAGTTATCCATGTGGGAGAAGTCGTGATCACTTCACAGCGGAGTCTGAAGTCTCTCGGAGTCATTATAGACAACAAGCTGGCCTTCGGCAGCCACGTCGACTATACATGCAAGAGAGCGTCGACTGCTGTTTCGGTACTATCGAGGATGATGTCCAACAGCTCAAAGGTGTGCACCAGTACACGTAGGTTACTGGCAGGCGTTGCCGTATCTATCCTCAGGTACGCCGGCCCGTCATGGTCAAGAGCACTAAGGGAAACCAGTTACCTACAGAAACTGGAGAGCACCTACCGTGTGATGTGCCTCAGAGAGATGATATCTGCCTACCGCACGGTATCACACGATGCATCCTGCGTGATAGCGAGCATGATGCTAGTCGGGCTGGTCATCCGGGAAGATGAGGAGTGCTTCGAGCTACGTGGAAATAGAAGAACCCGCGAGCGCACCAGAGTGACCTCGATCGCCAGATGGCGGCGTGAGTGGGATAACTCCTCGAAAGGTAGATGGACCCACCAGCTGATACCTAACATATCGAGCTGGGTGGGAAGACTTCATGGGGTAGTTCAGTTCCACCTGACACAATTTCTGTCAGGCCATGGCTGCTTCCGACAGTACCTTCACAGGTTCGGGCACGCGGAGGTCCCCGCCTGCCCTGACTACTCTGGTGTAGACGAAACTTCCGAACACATACTGTTCGTATGTCTTCGTTTCGACGTCGAAAGAAGAGCAATGCTTGACGTCTGCGGCTGGGACACAACCCCTGATACCCTTATTCAGCGGATGTGTTAATCGGTGGAGAAGTGGAACGCAGTCTCGACTGCAACCACCCAGATTGCCTGTAGGCTACAGGGAATTTGGCGCACCGAGCAACAGACGACGGGCACGACTAACTAGTGATTGGTTAGTTAAGAGCGAAAAAGGCCGAGCGCAGAAAAGTGAGTGAATGATCTGTTCATGCTGAGGCAGGTTTGGCGCAACGACTGGCAACCGCGTAAGGGGTAAACCCAGCCACCCCGAAGCAAGGCAGAAGAGCGAGTGTATAGGCGTATATGTGGACTGCCTCATGCCAAGATGGGAGGGTCGTAGCGTAGTATGTTGGGACTTAGCTATCGATGCCTCGTGGCGTGGCAGAGGAGCGAAAGGGTGAGCATCCAAGTCAGTCTCACACGGTATGCTAAGGGTGAGCACAAATGTCAGCCTCACATGGCATGTTAGAAGTGAGCACAAAAGTCAGCCTCACAAGGTATGAAAACGGTGAGCACCCAAGTAAGCCTCACATGGTATGTCAGAAGTGGGGCCTAAAAAAATTGTCCCACATGGGATGCCAGTGGGAGCGACAGAGGTGTAATAGAGTGTTACGATTGAGAGTGAACCAGGTGATAGGGAGAGCATCCAAGTCAGCCTCACATGGTATGTTAGAGGCTAGCACAAAGTAAGCCTAGCAAGGAATGAAAAAGGCGAGCACACAAGTCAGCCTCGCAAGGAACGAAAAAGTAAGCCTCCTGTGGAGTGTTAGAGTGAATCAAGATGTGACAGAGAGAGCGCCCAAATAAGCCTCATAAAGGACGTATGAACGCGTGAGCGACAGTGAATGAGTACATTAAGTACAGCCATCCCCCCAGAAGTAATAGCGAGAAGTAGTCGCTGGGGGAACAATGGCGGAGCCCAATGGAGTTTAGTTGGTATTAATGGCTGTGTCACCATTAGAGCCCGACACACCCCCAGTACACCCCGTGTGGTAGCTTGGCATCTACTAATAGCACGTGTACTGGGCTAGTACGTAAATGTATTCTCTATTGCAAAAAAGAGGTGATGACGCAGGTGAAGGCATCGTAATCGCAAGAATCAAAAGTGTATTCGTCTGTAGCTGCTATGCTTCCCTGAGATGGACACCAGAGCAGTAAAATTGTATGCTGGACTCGTTAGTCGGACGAACGCCGGTAGTTATATGAGGAGACTTTAACGCTTGGGTCGTGGAGTGGGGTATAAGGCTGACCAACGTAAGAGTTAACAGCTTGTTGGACGTCTTGGCGAAGCTGGATGTGAGACTATGCAACGAAGGTTCCGCTAGCACATTCCGTAAATACGACATAACATTCTACAGCCCTTCGCTGATGGATAACTTGAATTGGCGAGTTAGTAAGCAGTACCCACATAATAACCACCACACTAGTTTACAAAATAAAAATAAAAATCTGAACTTCAATATTCGAACACCATTTCTAATGTAAAATTGCGCGCTGAATCCGAAAACGAGGTCTAAAAAATTCACAGCAGAACAGTTTTCGAGTTACTGCGAAAAAATGAATTTTACCTTCAAATTTAAAAGTACGTTCAGTGAAATCCAAATATCTTCGGTTGTAGTGCATCGATATGATGCATTATTATGTAGATTGACGTAACATTTGCCAGCCCGAGTCTGGTTCCAGGCATGGAATGGAGGGTAGACGAGGTGTAGCGATCATTTAGGAATCCGCTTTAGGATCAACTATGGTGTGCAGCATCCGGGAGATCCCTGTGAGGTACGTGGGTGGAAGTCCAATCGCTTCGACAGCAAAGCTTTCACCGCGGCCCTGGGACTGGAGGCCAACACCGACAGTCTAAGCGGGGATGCGCTGGTAGCCGTTCTCTCACGCGCATGCGACGCCACTATGCCGAGAAAAACCCTGCCAAGAATCGACAGATGCCCGGTATACTGGTGGAGTGCCGAGATTGCAGCTCTGCGATCAGCCTGCCTCAGAGCTAGACGTAGGATGCAAAAAACCCGCACCGAGGATGCAAGAGAGAACCGCCGTGAAGTGTTTCGAGCTGCGCTATTGGCCCTTAAAATGCCATTAAAAGCAGCAAGAGAGCGTGTTTCGACAACCTGTGTGAGAGTGCCAATGCGAATCCGTGAGGTGACGCCTACAGGAGTAGTCTAGTGCATCGGTATGAAGCATTATTATGTTGAAATTAAGGTGACTGAATGCACTTCCGATCTTTAGGACATTTTGTCTTAGTGCGACTATACTGGTTCTGACGTTATTTACGAATCTATTGAACTTTATCTTAATTTTTCGTTGTTTTTTGAACAAAAATAAGCGTGTGGTCAATATTTTCAGCAAGATAAAGCAATCCCAAAAATTATATTTTTATGGGAAATTAAAGCCTGCTAATAACCAATGAAAATAAGCACTTGTTAGTTTAAATCTGATGAAAATTGCGAAAGTTATTCAATTTGTTGTAAAATGCCAATTTTTGTGTTTCTCTGGGTCAACTTATTGAATCTTCTCGATTCCAATTTTTTCTAGGGCTTGTTTAATAATATATGAGGGACTCTCTGTCAGAATTCTGTTAAACAAGTAAATGGAAGAATTTTGAAAGAATTTAATGTGGGGTAATATTCGAACTCGTTTATCCAAATGATTAAGGACTTCTGATAACAATAATTTCAGGCTCAATGAAATTATAAGTCATCGAATGAATGGTATGCAATACTGCGTGTAATATTTGCAAGTGTATTACATAGAATAACACTCTTATGATACAAAATTCGTTGTAAACTAAGCCCGCACACATTATAAAATTCGTATTTTGAAACGCTAGCTGCTCAATTGGGTTTTGTACAATGTTAATACAAACTATACGAATCCGTAGAAATATTTGATACGTCAAGTATTATAACATTAATAATTTGTAAAACTTTTAATTTGTGTTCCTTCCTAGAACATCTAGCAGTTTGTGTTTTGAAACTATGTAGGACATCGAACAAGACTTATTTTAGGTTTAAAATCTCAAAATCTGAACTTAACAATGATTTGAAGAACGTAGAATATTTTGTAATTGCACTTAGATGTTTTACGCAATATATTGTAGTATGTTGAAGTTTTGTGACCCAGTACAGTAAAATCGGTACATTATGGAAGCCAATATGAATCCAATATAATTTCAAATTATAAACTTCTAGACGTTTTAATAACGTAAAATAAATTGTTAGTAGAACAAAATGTGACGAAATAGGTGGTCATCATTTGTGAGGCTAGCGCCCGAATTTAGAATTTTGCACAGTCATAAGCTTCCGATGTGTGTATCAAGGCTGGAGCGTGCAGTTTACAATGTGTTTTGTACATATACGATTCTGTAATGTAAATATTACGCGTATTTTTTAATTCCGAATTTTTGATGACATTACTCCACTGAGGCTAAAATTATTATTATCAGAAGTCTTTAATCATTTGGATAAACGGGTTCGAATATTACCCCACATTAAATTCCTTCAAAATGCTTCCATTTACTTGTTTACCAGAATTCTGACAGAGAGTCCCTCATATATTATTAAACAAGCCCTAGAAAAATTGGAATCGAGAAGGTTCAATAAGTTGACCCAGAGAAACACAAAAATTGGCATTTTACAACAAATTTAATAACTTTCGCAATTTTCATCAGTTTTAAACTAACAAGTGCTTATTTTCATTGGTTATTAGTAGGCTTTAATTTTCCATAAAAAATATAATTTTTGAGATTGCTTTATCTTGCTGAAAATATTGACCACACGCTTATTTTGGTTCAAAAAACAACGAAAAATTAAGAAAAAGTTCAATAGATTCGTAAATAACGTCAGAACCAGTAGTCGCACTTAAAACAAAATGTCCTAAAGATCGTAAGTGCATTCAGTTAACTTTAATTCAACATAATAAAACTTCATATCGATGCACTACAACCGAAGATATTGGGATTTTACTGAACGTATTTTTAAATTTAAAGGTAAAATTTATTTTTTCACTGTTACTCGAAAACTGTTCTACAGTAAATTTTTTGGACCTCATTTTCGGATTCAGCACACGATTTTACATTGAAAATGACCACTAGCTTATTTAGTTCAGAAATGCTGTAAACTAGTGTAATACAACAAATTAAATTCAATAAAAATACAAAAATGATGAATATAATGAATACCCTGAAATATATCGAGTAAAAAATACACCATGACTCTGGTCCTTAGATTTTCCGCTTTTTTTCGATTCAAAAGCCTATAATCTAATGTTTAGACCTTATCAAAATATGTCAACAAACATTATTTTTTCCTAGACCACCAGCGCAAGCAAGTGCACTGTACATATCTCTAGACTCGACATCACTACGGTAGAATGCAAGTGAAAGGTAATATCTGATCCCCACGGTAGTGACCACCTGCCGATTGTAATTGCAATCACCAAGACCTTCGGAACCAATCAATGATTCCTATGACCTCACACGAAACATTGATTGGAAGAGCTACGCTGCTGAGATATCCAAAACTATCGATTCAACACAGGTACTTCCCCCGGAGGAAGAGTATAAGTTTTTGTCCAACTCGATTCTCGATATCGCGATTCAAACTCAGACGAAACGAGTACCCGACGAGAACACCCAAAAACGTTCTCCCACCCCGTGGTGGGACAAAGAGTGCTCAGACGTGTACGCGGAGAAGGCTGCCGAGTATAAAGCCTTCCGGAACGACGGGTTAGTCGCTAGCTATCGACTGCACGCGATATTAGAAAAGCGAATGAAGAATTTAAAGCCAAAAAAGCCAAGAAACGCAGTTACTGGCGCCGGTTTGTCGACGGGTTAACAAGAGAAACATCGATGAGCATATTAGAAAAGCGAATGAAGAATTTAAAGCCAAAAAAGCCAAGAAACGCAGTTACTGGCGCCGGTTTGTCGACGGGTTAACAAGAGAAACATCGATGAGCACTCTTTGGGGCACGGCCCGACCTATGCGAAACCGAAACAGTACTAACGAGAGCGTGGAATATTCAAACCGTTGGATATTCGATTTCGCCAAGAAGGTTTGTCCGGATTCCACCCGGCACAGAAAATCTACCGCGCCGCGTCGCCTTACAATACCGCGAACGAAACACCATTTTCGATAGTGGAGTTCTCACTTGCTCTTTTGTCGTGTAACAATAAAGCTCCAGGGCCAGACAGAATCAAATTCAACTTGTTGCAGAATCTATCACTCTGCCAAGAGACGCTTGTTGAATTTATTTAATAAGTTTCTTGAGGGTAATACAAAAACCTTATCCCACATGATTGGAGACAAGTGAGTGTCATCGCCATTCAAAAATCAGGAAAACCAGCCTCCGACCACAACTCGTATCGACCGATTGCAATGCTATCCTGTATCCGGAAGTTATTCGAGAAAATGATCTTGTTTCGTCTCGACAATTGGGTCGAAGTAAATGGCTTACTGTCAGATACACAATTTGGCTTCCGCAAAGGCAAAGGGACGATCGATTGCCTTGCTTTTCTCTCTACAGAAATTCAAATGGCATATGCTAACAAAGAGCAGATGGCATCAGTTTTCTCGGATATTAAGGGGGCTTTCGATTCAGTTTCTATCAACATTCTTTATGAGAAGTTGCACCAGCATGGTCTTTCACCAATTTTAAATAACTTTTTGCTAAACCTGTTGTCTGAAAAACAAATGCATTTCTCGCATGGTGATTTATCGACATCACGATTTAGCTATATGGGTCTTCCCCAGGGCTCATGTCTAAGCCCTCTTCTCTACAATTTTTACGTGAATGACATTGACGATGTCTTGTCAATTCCTGCACGCTAAGGCGACTTGCAGATGACGGTGTGGTCTCTATTACAAGTCCCAAGGCCGTCGACTTGCAAGGACCACTGCAAAATACCTTGGACAATTTGTCTGCTTGGGCTCTCCAGCTGGGTATCGAAATCTTTACGGAGAAAACTAAACTAGTCGTATTTTCAAGGAAGCGTGAACCAGCGAAACTACAGCTTGAGTTAATGGATAAATCTATTGCTCAGGTTTCACCATTTAAATATCTCGGGGTCTGGTTCGACTCTAAAGGTACCTGGGGATGTCACATTAGGTATCTGAAACAGAAGTACCAGCAAAGGATCAACTTTCTCCGTACAATAACCGGAACAAGGTGGGGTGCCCACCCAGGAGACCTAATCGGGCTGTACCAAACAACGATATTATCAGTGATGGAGTACGGATGTTTCTGCTTTCGCTGCATGCGAGCATACATTTCATCAAACTAGAGAGAATCCTGTATCGCTGTTTGCGTATTGCCTTGGGTTGCATGCACTCGAACCATACGATGAGTCTCGAAGTGCTGGCGGGCGTCCTTCCACTAAAAAATCGATTTTGGGACCTCTCGTATCGATTGCTCATTCGATGCGATATTTTGAACCCATTGGTGATTGCAAATTTCTAAAGGCTTGTCGAGCTTAATTCTCAGACCCGATTCATGTCCTTGTACTTCGATTACGATACACAGAACAACAAGTCATCTTCGTGTAACGTTAACCGTGCTCATCTCTTAGATACTTCTGCTCTAACTGTATTTTTCGACACATCCATGAAGGAAGAGATTTGTGGAATCCCAGATCACATTCGCCCACAAGTGGTCCCAAATATTTTCTATAATAAATACCATCAAGTCGACTGCGGCAAAATGTTCTACACTGACGGATCAATTCTCGACGGGTCCACAGGCTTCGGTATCTTCAACGAAAATCTTGCTGCCTCATTCAAACTCAATGATCCTGCTTCAATTTACGCTGCAGAATTAGCTGTCATTCAGTATACTCTCGGGATCATTGAAACCCTGCCCACAGACCATTACTTTATCATTTCGGACATTCTCAGCTCCATTGAGGCCATCTGTGCGGTGAAGCCAAAAAAGCACTCACCGTATTTCCTAGGGAAAATACGGAAATATCTCAGTGTTTTATCTGAAAAATCTTACCAGATAACCTTGGTTTGGGTCCCGTCTCATTGTTCTATTGTGGGCAATGAGAAGGCGGACTCTTTAGCCAAGGTGGGCGCATTAGAAGGCGACACTTACGAAAGACCAATTTGCTTCAATGAATTTTTCAGTATCTCTCGTCAGAGGACGCTCGAGAGTTGGCAAACTTCATGGAGCAATGGGCATCTGGGACGGTGGCTACATTCTATTATCCCGAAGGTATCAACGAATGCTTGGTTTAAAGGATTGGATGTGAACCGGGACTTTATTCGTACGATGTCAAGATTCATGTGTAACCATTACTCGTTTGATGCGCATCTCCGTCGTATACGGCTTGCTGACAGTAATCATTGTGTTTGTGAAAATGGCTATCACGACATCGAGCATGTTGTTTGGCTGTGCGCAGAGTACCGTGTTGCTAGGTCCCAACTAATAGATTCCCTTCGGGCCCGAGGTAAATCAACCTATGTGCCAGTCCGGGACGTCCTGGCAAGCCGTAACCACCCCTACATTTTTCTTATCTACACCTTTTTGAAAACTATTGATGTCCAAATTTAATAAATTCCCCCTCTCATTTACAGTAGAACCTCGTCAACCTCTCCCTGTATCTACAATATGGCATTGCTTCACGAGTCTACGATGCATACCTTTCTTGATAACCGTCCATCCAGAACATCATGAAACATGTCACAAGAACATCATGACAGCATCGGAGTGCCAATAATCATCCGAAATATCGACCCTCCCCTCGCCCTTGCGATTACATGATGGAAACCACTACAATAAAGTGTGCATATCACCCACAATCATCAACCAGCCAACGAGAATATCAATTTTACAATATGTATCCCACTTCCTACCTTTTTCCTTCACTTACATAAGAGGGGAGCAAGCCGCCCCTAAATACGGATTTCTCTTCCCCCACTAACACGTGCGATGTACCTTAAAAAATGAATTATCGACCTCGTTAAGCCACCGTATTTGGGCCTAAATAAACTTAGTTATATAAAAAAAAACATTATTTTGTGTTATGTTATTTATTACAGGATGTGCCTTCATGATAATTCGGCTCGCTACAATCAGTAGTTCATCCCTCGGTAGTTTCAGAATTTATTAGAGCAAATAATATTGGTTTGATCGGAGTTTAAGGACAATCGAACAATGGTGTGAAAATCGTAAATAGGGTTGTGGTACCGGTAATACCGGTACCGAAAATCCTGGGAATACCGACCCATTTTGATACCGTAATACCGGTACTGAACAAAAGCCAGTACTGGTATTTTCGGTACTATGCAATTTTTTTATGACAAATATCGGTCTGCAAGATAACGTTTAATTATATTAATTTGCCTTCTAGATAAATCGTTGAGATGACACCTTTGTGTGGGAATGAGGTGGGGCCATCATCATAATAATTCTAGAAGTTAAAGTTTTATTAGCGACATTCTGATTGGTTTCCATTATTCACTGGGTGGCGCGTAATAAGACTTTGATCTAAGTCATGCCTGTATTTGGTTTGCTCTTAAACCTTTATCTATAAAAGAACGAACAGCGATTTAGTAGCTAACAGTTTTAGACTTGGTGAACTGCTTCAAATGGGGCGATTTGTAATTATTGGTGATCGGAAAATTCAGCAAAACTCCATAATTTACAGCAAAGCAAGGAGCCTTGATATGCATTAGAGAATAGCAGGCAAACGACATAAAGGTCGAAACCAATTTTCAGAAAAGCAAGAAAGGAAATGCGATTAACCTGCTCGGATTTACTGCCATTCTCGCTTTGATTTACTGTTGTTAATAGGGTTTCATACATTTACCATCTGTTCAAGTCGACGAAAGTCGCAGCACTTAGCAGTAATTGATTTCAAAGTGGCCTAGATTTTGAAATAAAAGAAGGTGCCCTATACGAAAAATATCCTCTGTGAAATGAGTCTTGCCATTCCGAAGCAATTAAAAACAATAAACATTTTTTTTGATCAGCCGAAATCAATCATCTGAGAATAATATCATCAGTTTGAGCATTCAATTTCAGTTACTACGCTAAGCTAATCTTCAACTAGGTGGCGTTAGAAACATCTTCTCTACGACACACTATCACCGTCACTATTGAAACTACAATGGACCATGGCCACCGTTTATTCAGTGATGGAAGTTAGACACTATTATCACACGCACACTTTTCGCATATTTTACGCTTCACTATACCGGGTGGCGTGTTAAAATATTATATCATCATTCGTAAAATATTGGAAACTTCACTATTTTTAATCAATATGTATGCAGAGAAGAGTGACAAGAAAAAATGACCCCTATCGGCCTACCCCTGAATCGATTCCTAGTCCTGCCAGGAGTACTTACACTAAATTTGAAGCAAATCGGATAAATCTATCTATCGGACCAACGTGTATGGGATTTTTCGACAATAGCCATGGAGAAAACCCACTGTCTCGCATTGTCACCGCTAAGTGGTACTGTATGCATCGTATTATCATTGTAAGTAAAAATAAGAAAGTTGGTTTAATTGTCTACAAGTTTGCCGAAGACTGCAAGTCAATCGAGGGATGTTAAAATCAGTTATTAAACTTTTAACGAAGTGATGTCTAAGTCAGTTTTACATGGGGCCTAGCAGTGCATTGTTGTGTATCAGTACTCGAAACTCACGAACTAAACAATTTTGCAAAATAATGGTTAGGTTTAGTTCAATAGCATGTTCAGAAGAATTACAGTAAATAAAACGAGTCATATTTTGGTTAAAATAATTTAGCTCCACCTGTTACCGCATAGAGGGCGCCAAACTATTCAACGGATAGAGATAGAAATTAGGTGTCTTCTACAAAGTTATAGAAAAAGCATTTCGCAGCAATTCTTTCAAACATCCCGATATGCTATCTCTCTTCTATGAAAAGTTAGTGATGGCGCCCTCTATGCAGTCACAGGTGGAACTAGAATGCGAATCGAAAAACTTACCACATGAAAAAAAAATTCGTAACGGTAGGTCGCCTGCTCTTTTTGGTAAAATTATTTAAAAATGTTCAAACCAATGTCGAAAATCAAACGATTGAGGAACATTTCATTGAAGACCATAATATGACCAAATAGGAGACTTCTGAAATCCATGTTGAAGAACATTTGTAATTCGAATTTGTTGAATTCGACGAGCTACATGTTGACAAATCCAACAGACATATCACAGCTAAATAACGGTAATAAGAGTGTGCTTGCTGAATTCCTAGAATCGTCTGAAACACTCATACGAACATCACGATTCAAGCGACGTAGTCCTGCTGTTTTAACTTTGCGCTGAACAGTTGAATACCACAAGGCGAAAACTGAAGAAAAAGGAAAGTAAAGGAAGAGAAACAAAGAAAAACTGAGCTTAGAAAGAATAACAAGAAACCATCTCGAAAACAAAAGACTAATATTTAGTACAAGAAGATTCCCGACGAACTTTGAACCTTGATTTGCCATCCACTTGAGGATGTTACTCTATAATACTGCTACAGATGAATTGTTACTCGAAATATATTATTGTTAACTTTATTGCATAACATTTAATGCTGCTTTGTTAAGTCTGCAGTAACCTAATTGCACCGAAAGTTTCTATTTCTCCAAATGGTAGAACTAAAAAAATGCTTCATGCAGTCAGCCTTCCATATAAAGATTAATGTACCATTTTTGTTTGGCAGTCACTGATTTGCTTATGTTCTTCTTTCATGCATTAAATATACTGCAAAAAGGACGAGTCAGTAGGTCAGTTTAGTAGAAAAAACTTCACTGTTTCCAAAATATATTCAGTCGCATTCAGTGTGTCCAAAAATGCTTGGAACACTGTCAACATCCCACTCATAGTCCATACGGTCCTCCTGAACAGATTAACTACAGTAGGCGTTCAATTGGCGAAAGACAGGGTTCTCAACGATATAACAAAAGACAAGAATTATACACACACTACAATAATTATAGACCCAGAACAAGTAATTACAATCAAAATACACAGCAAACATTCAAATACAATAAAAACAAGATTCACCGTAATGACAATAAAGACAATAATTATGATAATTATTACAATGAAAATTACAAATTTAAAACAAATTATTCGGATATTATCTGTGATTACTGTGGGGTTAAGGGACATTCCAGAAGGAAGTGTTACAAATTCATAAATATGAAAAGGAGTACAATGAAGTTTATATATTGTACTAAACCCGAGACAAGCACAGGGAAACAGCTGACAACCCCACTGGGTAGTTTGACGACGACTATCAGAGAAAGCTCTGATAGTGAGGACAAAAATAGAAAAACGGACATAGATGAGTTGAGTTTTTACTCCAAACTGACAAGCAGTTGAGCAATTTTAAGCAAATCATTCAAAAATGTAAAACATAAACAAGCAGAAAAATTAAAGATGAAAAGTATGTAGATACTGTATCACTTAACCTGTAAGTCATGTAACGAAATTCAGACCAATAAATATTTAACGTTAAAAAAATAGATGAGTTACAGTGCATGTTTGTTGAGTCATTAAACAAAATCACTGAACCTTGTAAGATAAATGTCTTTATTGAAAATCATTTTGTGGAAATGGAAGTTTATTGTGGGTCCACGGTAACTGTTATAGGTAAAACACAATATTTTAACATTTTTACATTTCTTATAAAAGAAATGTATAGAATTCGCTCAAACTTTCTAGATTTTTTCCGAGGCCCGTGGGCCGAGTCTTATATACCAATCGACTCAGCTCGACGATTTGGGACAATGTCTCTCTTTCTCTCTCTCTCTCTCTCTCTCTCTCTCTCTCTCTCTCTCTCTCTCTCTCA